>NC_081364.1:3394042-3584042 GCF_030684315.1 Stegostoma tigrinum
GGAAATGCACCCTGACTACTGCGCACCATCTCCTCAGATAGGCAGAGGTGATCCAAAATACTACCGTCAATGGTGCCCAATTCTGGACGTCCCCCATAAGCAGAAGCCTCCTGTCCACATCTACCCAAACACATTGGGAAAAAGACAGCCGTCAGAGGTGATGTAAGGACTCTGAAACTGGTAACTGACATCCCTGGAAGATGCCACCCGAAGGTTGCAGGAACAGCAACTCATATTCCGCTTGGGAACCCTGCAGCCTAATGGTATCAATGTGGACTTCACCAGCTTCAAAATCTCCCCTTCCCCAACTGCATCCCAAAACCAGCCCAGTTCGTCCCCTCCCCCCACTGCACCACACAACCAGCCCAGCTCTTCCCCTCCACCCACTGCATCCCAAAACCAGTCCAACCTGTCTCTGCCTCCCTAACCGGTTCTTCCTCTCACCCATCCCTTCCTCCTACCCCAAGCTGCACCCCCAGCTACCTACTAACCTCATCCCACCTCCTTGACCTGTCCGTCTTCCCTGGACTGACCTATCCCCTCCCTACCTCCCCACCTATACTCTCTCCACCTATCTTCTTTTCTCTCCATCTTCAGTCCGCCTCCCCCTCTCTCCCTATTTATTCCAGTTCCCTCTCCCCATCCCCCTCTCTGATGAAGGGTCTAGGCCCGAAACGTCAGCTTTTGCACTCCTGAGATGCTGCTTGGCCTGCTGTGTTCATCCAGCCTCACATTTTATTAACTGACACCCCTGTTGGGACCAGAGGAAGAGGTCGGTATGCCAAACAGTTCGGAGAAACGTGCTGAATCAAGAACAGCGATTCGCCGAAACGAATGAAAGCAGAGTTACAGTCATTCAGAAATTGGCGAAACTAAATACTGACAAACCCCACCCCGACACCAACAAGGGTCAGATTGTTTCCACTCCTAAGAATCCAAAAGAAAACTGTGATGGAAACATCGCGGACGATCTGACCATAAAAATCCACAGTTGTCATGATTTGGCAACAGTGTGTTTAATCTTGGAAAATTGTGCAGTGTAGGAAAAGTGGGAGTGGAAGCCCAGGATTCAGAGACCATTTGTCAGTTGTTAAGGGATGACCAGGGTCTGTAATAGCAGGCAGAATGACAGAGCAGTTCCAAATGTAGCTGATCAGGCACTGAGCGTTCGGAAAGAGGAGATCACACCTGAAAGATCTGACCCAAATTGTGAAGCAGTGTGCAAAGTAATGCGAGAGCAATTTTTTAAGGTATTATTCAAGCAGAATCACAGAAATTGTGTGATACAGTCCCTCATCAGACGTTGGTAGTTAACATGGAAACTGATGGGAATTGAAGGCAAATTACTGACCTGGTTGAGAGATGTGAAAGGTTGCCAGGATAGGCAGGTACGTGGATTTGAAGATATAATCAAACCAACCCTGGTTTTAACTCTTAAGGTGTGCCATTGTGGTAATCTCACATGGCTGGTAATCCAATAAAAGTATTGTTTGGGGAATGTAGATCAAATCAGCAAACGTGGTGAATATCTTTTTGTCGTTTGTGTAATTGGCTTGGACGTGAATATGGGAGGGACGGTTAGTAAGTTTGTAGATGCCAGTAAAGGTTGGCAGACAATGAAGAAGTTTATCTCAGAGCCCAAAGGGATCTCAATCAGATGAGCCAATGGGCCATGGAGTTTAATTGAGATAAATGTGAGGTACTGCATGCTGATCAGAGTCGGACTTGTACACTTAATGGGAAGGTCCTGGGGAGTGTTGCTGAACAAAAAGACTTTGGAGTGCAGGTTCATAGATCATTGAAAGTGGAGTTGCAGGTTGATAGGATAATGAAGAAGGTGTTTGATACACTTCCCTTTATTGGTCAGAGTTGGGAGGTCGCGTTGCAGCTGTACGGCACGTTGGTTCGGCCCCTTCTGGAATACTGCATGCAATTCTGGCCTTTCTTCTGTAGGAAGGATGTGGTGGAACTTGAAGGGGTTCAGAAAAGATTTACAAGGGTTGGAGGGTTTGAGTGTTAGGGAGAGGCTGGGCGGAGGAGGGTGAGGGGTGACCTTGTAGAGGTTTATAAAATCATGACGATTTTGGAGAGGGTAAATGGACAAGATCTTTCCCCCCAGGGTAGGCGGAGTCCAAAACTAGAGGGCCATAGGTTGAAGGTGAGAGGGGAAAGATTTAAAAGGGACCTGAGGGGCAGAGAGTGGTGCGTGTATGGAATGAGCTGCCAGAGGAAATGGTGGGGGCTGGTACAGTTACAACATTTAAAAGGCATCTGTGTGGGTACATGGATAGAAAGGGTTCAGAGGGATATGGGCCAAATGCTGGCAAATGTGACTAAATTAATTAGAATATCTGGTTGGCATGAAGGGTCTGTTTTAATGCTGTACAGTTCGATAACTCTATGTCTCTAAATGATAAAAGTTAAACCTAATTAAAAACAAAGTTAACAGTGACCATGTAACCACTTTCTATTGTTGGAAAAGCCCACCTGGTTCAATGCTGTCCTTTAAGCAGAGGAATCTGATATCCTCACCTGGTCTGGTGTACACGTGACTCCAGACCCACAGTGACATGCACCCAGAGAACAAATGCTTTCCCAGGGATGAAGCGGTGCTCGCATGGATGAATGCTTTATTGAGGGGCCGAATGGCCTGTAGCTGCACCCTGTTGGAATATTAGTAAATGGGGGGCAGGAGATGGCATGGAAAATGGATGGGCAATGTGTTAGCTGATTGTGACCAGCAGTGTCAGAGTGAAATCCGTGTTGGCACCTCGACAATTCAATATATCGATTGGAAGTGAACAATCAAGACAGGATCAAACAGACCTCAGTGTCATAAAATATGAACTCATCCACGATGAAGCTGAAAAGAACAGAACAAGTCACGTCCCAAATGGTGAAATGCAGAGACAGTAGCAGACCAAAGGAAGCCTGGGAGCACAGTCAAGGAGCATTCATAAACATCAAGGAAACGTTGGTTGTTGTATCAAAAGGATAAGAACACAACAGGAAACAAATTCAGGTTAAACAAGTGCTGAGGGAGTGTCACACTGTCGGAGGGTCAGTGCTGAGGGAGAGTCACACTGTCGGAGGGTCAGTGCTGAGGGAGCGCCGCACTGTCGGAGGGTCAGTGCTGAGGGAGCGCCGCACTGTTTGAGGGTCAGTGCTGAGGGAGTGGTCACTGTCAGAGGGTCAGTGCTGAGGGAGTGTCACACTGTCGGAGGGTCAGTGCTGAGGGAGTGCCGCACTGTCGGAGGGTCAGTGCTGAGGGAGTGCCGCACTGTCGGAGGGTCAGTGCTGAGGGAGTGCCGCACTGTCAGAGGGTCAGTGCTGAGGGAGTGTCGCACTGTCGGAGGGTCAGTACTGAGGGAGTGCCGCACTGTCGGAGCGTCAGTGCTGAGGGAGTGCCGCACTGTCGGAGGGTCAGTACTGAGGGAGCGCCGCACTGTCGGAGGGTCAGTGCTGAGGGAGTGCCGCACTGTCGGAGGGTCAGTGCTGAGGGAGTACTGCACTGTTGGAGGGTCAGTGCTGAGGGAGTGCCGCACTGTCGGAGCGTCAGTGCTGAGGGAGTGCCGCACTGTCGGAGGGTCAGTGCTGAGGGAGTGTCGCACTGTCGGAGGGTCAGTACTGAGGGAGCGCCGCACTGTCGGAGGGTCAGTGCTGAGGGAGTGCCGCACTGTCGGAGCGTCAGTGCTGAGGGAGTGCCGCACTGTCGGAGGGTCAGTGCTGAGGGAGTGCCGCAATGTCGGAGGGTCAGTACTGAGGGAGTGCCGCACTGTCGGAGGGTCAGTGCTGAGGGAGTACTGCACTGTCGGAGGGTCAGTACTGAGGAAGCGCCGCACTGTCGGAGGGTAGTGCTGAGGGAGTGACGCACTGTTGGAGGGTCAGTGCTGAGGGAGTACTGCACTGTCGGAGGGTCAGTACTGAGGGAGCGCCGCACTGTCGGAGGGTCAGTGCTGAGGGAGTGTCGCACTGTCGGAGGGTCAGTACTGAGGGAGCGCCGCACTGTCGGAGGGTCAGTGCTGAGGGAGTACTGCACTGTCGGAGGGTCAGTACTGAGGGAGCGCTGCACTGTCAGAGGGTCAGTGCTGAGGGAGTGCCGCACTGTTGGAGGGTCAGTGCTGAGGGAGTGCCGCACTGTCGGAGGGTCAGTACTGAGGGAGTGCCGCACTGTCGGAGGGTCAGTGCTGAGGGAGCGCCGCACTGTCGGAGGGTCAGTGCTGAGGGAGCGCCGCACTGTCGGAGGGTCAGTACTGAGGGAGTGCTGCACTGTCGGAGGGTCAGTGCTGAGGGAGCGCCGCACTGTCGGAGGGTCAGTGCTGAGGGAGTACTGCACTGTCGGAGGGTCAGTACTGAGGAAGCGCCGCACTGTCGGAGGGTCAGTGCTGAGGGAGTACCGCACTGTGGGAGGGTCAGTGCTGAGGGAGCGCCGCACTGTCGGAGGGTGAGTGCTGAGGGAGTTCTGCACTGTTGGAGGGTCAGTACTGAGGGAGCGCCGCACTGTCGGAGGGTCAGTGCTGAGGGAGTTCTGCACTGTCGGAGGGTCAGTACTGAGGGAGTGCCGTACTGTCGGACGGTCAGTGCTGAGGGAATGCCGCACTGTCGGAGGGTCAGTGCTGAGGGAGTTCTGCACTGTCGGAGGGCCAGTACTGAGGGAGTGCCGCACTGTCGGAGGGTCAGTACTGAGGGAGCGCCGCACTGTCGGAGGGTCAGTGCTGAGGGAGCGCCGCACTGTCGGAGGGTCAGTGCTGAGGGAGCGCCGCACTGCCGGAGGGTCAGTGCTGAGGGAGTACTGCACTGTCGGAGGGTCAGTACTGAGGGAGTTCTGCACTGTCGGAGGGTCAGTGCTGAGGGAGCGCCGCACTGTCGGAGGGTCAGTGCTGAGGGAGTGCCACACTGTCGGAGGGTCAGTGCTGAGGGAGTGCTGCACTGTCGGAGGGTCAGTGCTGAGGGAGTACTGCACTGTCGGAGGGTCAGTGCTGAGGGAGCGCCGCACTGTCGGAGGGTCAGTGCTGAGGGAGTTCTGCACTGTCGGAGGGTCAGTACTGAGGGAGCGCTGCACTGTCAGAGGCTCAGTGTTGAGGGAGCGCCGCACTGTCGGAGGGTCAGTGCTGAGGGAGTGCCGCACTGTCGGAGGGTCAGTGCTGAGGGAGTACTGCACTGTCGGAGGGTCAGTACTGAGGGAGTGCCGCACTGTCGGAGGGTCAGTGCTGAGGGAGTACTGCACTGTCGGAGGGTCAGTGCTGAGGGAGTTCTGCACTGTCGGAGGGTCAGTGCTGAGGGAGTTCTGCACTGTCGGAGGGTCAGTACTGAGGGAGTTCTGCACTGTCGGAGGGTCAGTACTGAGAGAGTGCCCTACTGTCGGAGGGTCAGTGCTGAGGGAGTGCCGCACTGTCGGAGGGTCAGTACTGAGGGAGTGCCGCACTGTCGGAGGGTCAGTGCTGAGGGAGCGCCGCACTGTCGGAGGGTCAGTACTGAGGGAGTGCCCCACTGTCGGAGGGTCAGTGCTGAGGGAGTGCTGCACTGTCGGAGGGTCAGTGCTGAGGGAGCGCCGCACTGTCGGAGGGTCAGTGCTGAGGGAGCGCCGCACTGTCGGAGGGTCAGTGCTGAGGGAGTGCCGCACTGTCGGAGGGTCAGTGCTGAGGGAGTGCCGCACTGTCGGAGGGTCAGTGCTGAGGGAGTACTGCACTGTCGGAGGGTCAGTGCTGAGGGAGCGCCGCACTGTCGGAGGGTCAGTGCTGAGGGAGCGCCGCACTGTCGGAGGGTCAGTGCTGAGGGAGTACTGCACTGTGGGAGGGTCAGTGCTGAGGGAGCGCTGCACTTTCGGAGGGTCAGTGCTGAGGGAGTACTGCACTGTCGGAGGGTCAGTGCTGAGGGAGTGCCGCACTGTCAGAGGCTCAGTGTTGAGGGAGCGCCGCACTGTCGGAGGGTCAGTGCTGAGGGAGCGCCGCACTGTCGGAGGGTCAGTACTGAGGGAGTGCCCCACTGTCGGAGGGTCAGTGCTGAGGGAGTGCTGCACTGTCGGAGGGTCAGTGCTGAGGGAGCGCCGCACTGTCGGAGGGTCAGCGCTGAGGGAGCGCCGCACTGTCGGAGGGTCAGTGCTGAGGGAGTGCCGCACTGTCGGAGGGTCAGTGCTGAGGGAGTGCCGCACTGTCGGAGGGTCAGTGCTGAGGGAGTACTGCACTGTCGGAGGGTCAGTGCTGAGGGAGCGCCGCACTGTCGGAGGGTCAGTGCTGAGGGAGCGCCGCACTGTCGGAGGGTCAGTGCTGAGGGAGTGCCGCACTGTCGGAGGGTCAGTGCTGAGGGAGTGCCGCACTGTCGGAGGGTCAGTGCTGAGGGAGTACTGCACTGTTGGAGGGTCAGTGCTGAGGGAGTGCCGCACTGTCAGAGGCTCAGTGTTGAGGGAGCGCCGCACTGTCGGAGGGTCAGTGCTGAGGGAGTGCCGCAATGTCGGAGGGTCAGTACTGAGGGAGTGCCGCACTGTCGGAGGGTCAGTGCTGAGGGAGTACTGCACTGTCGGAGGGTCAGTACTGAGGAAGCGCCGCACTGTCGGAGGGTAGTGCTGAGGGAGTGACGCACTGTTGGAGGGTCAGTGCTGAGGGAGTACTGCACTGTCGGAGGGTCAGTACTGAGGGAGCGCCGCACTGTCGGAGGGTCAGTGCTGAGGGAGTGTCGCACTGTCGGAGGGTCAGTACTGAGGGAGCGCCGCACTGTCGGAGGGTCAGTGCTGAGGGAGTACTGCACTGTCGGAGGGTCAGTGCTGAGGGAGCGCCGCACTGTTGGAGGGTCAGTGCTGAGGGAGTGCCGCACTGTCGGAGGGTCAGTACTGAGGGAGCGCTGCACTGTCAGAGGGTCAGTGCTGAGGGAGTGCCGCACTGTTGGAGGGTCAGTGCTGAGGGAGTACTGCACTGTCGGAGGGTCAGTACTGAGGAAGCGCCGCACTGTCGGAGGGTCAGTGCTGAGGGAGTACCGCACTGTGGGAGGGTCAGTGCTGAGGGAGCGCCGCACTGTCGGAGGGTGAGTGCTGAGGGAGTTCTGCACTGTTGGAGGGTCAGTACTGAGGGAGCGCCGCACTGTCGGAGGGTCAGTGCTGAGGGAGTTCTGCACTGTCGGAGGGTCAGTACTGAGGGAGTGCCGTACTGTCGGAGGGTCAGTGCTGAGGGAGTGCCGCACTGTCGGAGGGTCAGTGCTGAGGGAGTTCTGCACTGTCGGAGGGCCAGTACTGAGGGAGTGCCGCACTGTCGGAGGGTCAGTACTGAGGGAGCGCCGCACTGTCGGAGGGTCAGTGCTGAGGGAGCGCCGCACTGTCGGAGGGTCAGTGCTGAGGGAGCGCCGCACTGCCGGAGGGTCAGTGCTGAGGGAGTACTGCACTGTCGGAGGGTCAGTACTGAGGGAGTTCTGCACTGTCGGAGGGTCAGTGCTGAGGGAGCGCCGCACTGTCGGAGGGTCAGTGCTGAGGGAGTGCCACACTGTCGGAGGGTCAGTGCTGAGGGAGTGCTGCACTGTCGGAGGGTCAGTGCTGAGGGAGTACTGCACTGTCGGAGGGTCAGTGCTGAGGGAGTGCCGCACTGTCAGAGGGTCAGCGCTGAGGGAGCGCCGCACTGTCGGAGGGTCAGTGCTGAGGGAGTTCTGCACTGTCGGAGGGTCAGTACTGAGGGAGCGCTGCACTGTCAGAGGCTCAGTGTTGAGGGAGCGCCGCACTGTCGGAGGGTCAGTGCTGAGGGAGTGCCGCACTGTCGGAGGGTCAGTGCTGAGGGAGTACTGCACTGTCGGAGGGTCAGTACTGAGGGAGTGCCGCACTGTCGGAGGGTCAGTGCTGAGGGAGTACTGCACTGTCGGAGGGTCAGTGCTGAGGGAGTTCTGCACTGTCGGAGGGTCAGTACGGAGGGAGTTCTGCACTGTCGGAGGGTCAGTACTGAGAGAGTGCCCTACTGTCGGAGGGTCAGTGCTGAGGGAGTGCCGCACTGTCGGAGGGTCAGTACTGAGGGAGTGCCGCACTGTCGGAGGGTCAGTGCTGAGGGAGCGCCGCACTGTCGGAGGGTCAGTACTGAGGGAGTGCCCCACTGTCGGAGGGTCAGTGCTGAGGGAGTGCTGCACTTTCGGAGGGTCAGTGCTGAGGGAGCGCCGCACTGTCGGAGGGTCAGTGCTGAGGGAGCGCCGCACTGTCGGAGGGTCAGTGCTGAGGGAGTACTGCACTGTGGGAGGGTCAGTGCTGAGGGAGCGCTGCACTTTCGGAGGGTCAGTGCTGAGGGAGTACTGCACTGTCGGAGGGTCAGTGCTGAGGGAGTGCCGCACTGTCAGAGGCTCAGTGTTGAGGGAGCGCCGCACTGTCGGAGGGTCAGTGCTGAGGGAGCGCCGCACTGTCGGAGGGTCAGTACTGAGGGAGTGCCCCACTGTCGGAGGGTCAGTGCTGAGGGAGTGCTGCACTGTCGGAGGGTCAGTGCTGAGGGAGCGCCGCACTGTCGGAGGGTCAGTGCTGAGGGAGCGCCGCACTGTCGGAGGGTCAGTGCTGAGGGAGTGCCGCACTGTCGGAGGGTCAGTGCTGAGGGAGTGCCGCACTGTCGGAGGGTCAGTGCTGAGGGAGTGCCGCACTGTCGGAGGGTCAGTGCTGAGGGAGCGCCGCACTGTCGGAGGGTCAGTACTGAGGGAGTGCTGCACTGTCGGAGGGTCAGTGCTGAGGGAGCGCCGCACTGTCGGAGGGTCAGTGCTGAGGGAGTACTGCACTGTCGGAGGGTCAGTACTGAGGAAGCGCCGCACTGTCGGAGGGTCAGTGCTGAGGGAGTACCGCACTGTGGGAGGGTCAGTGCTGAGGGAGCGCCGCACTGTCGGAGGGTGAGTGCTGAGGGAGTTCTGCACTGTTGGAGGGTCAGTACTGAGGGAGCGCCGCACTGTCGGAGGGTCAGTGCTGAGGGACTTCTGCACTGTCGGAGGGTCAGTACTGAGGGAGTGCCGTACTGTCGGAGGGTCAGTGCTGAGGGAGTGCCGCTCTGTCGGAGGGTCAGTGCTGAGGGAGTTCTGCACTGTCGGAGGGCCAGTACTGAGGGAGTGCCGCACTGTCGGAGGGTCAGTACTGAGGGAGCGCCGCACTGTCGGAGGGTCAGTGCTGAGGGAGCGCCGCACTGTCGGAGGGTCAGTGCTGAGGGAGCGCCGCACTGCCGGAGGGTCAGTGCTGAGGGAGTACTGCACTGTCGGAGGGTCAGTACTGAGGGAGTTCTGCACTGTCGGAGGGTCAGTGCTGAGGGAGCGCCGCACTGTCGGAGGGTCAGTGCTGAGGGAGTGCCACACTGTCGGAGGGTCAGTGCTGAGGGAGTGCTGCACTGTCGGAGGGTCAGTGCTGAGGGAGTACTGCACTGTCGTAGGGTCAGTGCTGAGGGAGTGCCGCACTGTCAGAGGGTCAGCGCTGAGGGAGCGCCGCACTGTCGGAGGGTCAGTGCTGAGGGAGTTCTGCACTGTCGGAGGGTCAGTACTGAGGGAGCGCTGCACTGTCAGAGGCTCAGTGTTGAGGGAGCGCCGCACTGTCGGAGGGTCAGTGCTGAGGGAGTGCCGCACTGTCGGAGGGTCAGTGCTGAGGGAGTACTGCACTGTCGGAGGGTCAGTACTGAGGGAGTGCCGCACTGTCGGAGGGTCAGTGCTGAGGGAGTACTGCACTGTCGGAGGGTCAGTGCTGAGGGAGTTCTGCACTGTCGGAGGGTCAGTGCTGAGGGAGTTCGGCACTGTCGGAGGGTCAGTACTGAGGGAGTTCTGCACTGTCGGAGGGTCAGTACTGAGAGAGTGCCCTACTGTCGGAGGGTCAGTGCTGAGGGAGTGCCGCACTGTCGGAGGGTCAGTACAGAGGGAGTGCCGCACTGTCGGAGGGTCAGTGCTGAGGGAGTGCCGCACTGTCGGAGGGTCAGTACTGAGGGAGTGCCCCACTGTCGGAGGGTCAGTACTGAGGGAGTGCCCCACTGTCGGAGGGTCAGTGCTGAGGGAGTGCCGCACTGTCGGAGGGTCAGTGCTGAGGGAGTGCCGCACTGTCGGAGGGTCAGTACTGAGGGAGTGCCCCACTGTCGGAGGGTCAGTGCTGAGGGAGTGCTGCACTGTCGGAGGGTCAGTGCTGAGGGAGCGCCGCACTGTCGGAGGGTCAGTGCTGAGGGAGCGCCGCACTGTCGGAGGGTCAGTACTGAGGGAGTGCCCCACTGTCGGAGGGTCAGTGCTGAGGGAGTGCTGCACTGTCGGAGGGTCAGTGCTGAGGGAGCGCCGCACTGTCGGAGGGTCAGTGCTGAGGGAGCGCCGCACTGTCGGAGGGTCAGTGCTGAGGGAGTGCCGCACTGTCGGAGGGTCAGTGCTGAGGGAGTGCCGCACTGTCGGAGGGTCAGTGCTGAGGGAGTACTGCACTGTCGGAGGGTCAGTGCTGAGGGAGCGCCGCACTGTCGGAGGGTCAGTGCTGAGGGAGCGCCGCACTGTCGGAGGGTCAGTGCTGAGGGAGTGCCGCACTGTCGGAGGGTCAGTGCTGAGGGAGTGCCGCACTGTCGGAGGGTCAGTGCTGAGGGAGTACTGCACTGTTGGAGGGTCAGTGCTGAGGGAGTGCCGCACTGTCAGAGGCTCAGTGTTGAGGGAGCGCCGCACTGTCGGAGGGTCAGTGCTGAGGGAGTGCCGCAATGTCGGAGGGTCAGTACTGAGGGAGTGCCGCACTGTCGGAGGGTCAGTGCTGAGGGAGTACTGCACTGTCGGAGGGTCAGTACTGAGGAAGCGCCGCACTGTCGGAGGGTAGTGCTGAGGGAGTGACGCACTGTTGGAGGGTCAGTGCTGAGGGAGTACTGCACTGTCGGAGGGTCAGTACTGAGGGAGCGCCGCACTGTCGGAGGGTCAGTGCTGAGGGAGTGTCGCACTGTCGGAGGGTCAGTACTGAGGGAGCGCCGCACTGTCGGAGGGTCAGTGCTGAGGGAGTACTGCACTGTCGGAGGGTCAGTACTGAGGGAGCGCTGCACTGTCAGAGGGTCAGTGCTGAGGGAGTGCCGCACTGTGGGAGGGTCAGTGCTGAGGGAGTGCCGCACTGTCGGAGGGTCAGTACTGAGGGAGTGCCGCACTGTCGGAGGGTCAGTGCTGAGGGAGCGCCGCACTGTCGGAGGGTCAGTGCTGAGGGAGCGCCGCACTGTCGGAGGGTCAGTACTGAGGGAGTGCTGCACTGTCGGAGGGTCAGTGCTGAGGGAGCGCCGCACTGTCGGAGGGTCAGTGCTGAGGGAGTACTGCACTGTCGGAGGGTCAGTACTGAGGAAGCGCCGCACTGTCGGAGGGTCAGTGCTGAGGGAGTACCGCACTGTGGGAGGGTCAGTGCTGAGGGAGCGCCGCACTGTCGGAGGGTGAGTGCTGAGGGAGTTCTGCACTGTTGGAGGGTCAGTACTGAGGGAGCGCCGCACTGTCGGAGGGTCAGTGCTGAGGGAGTTCTGCACTGTCGGAGGGTCAGTACTGAGGGAGTGCCGTACTGTCGGAGGGTCAGTGCTGAGGGAGTGCCGCACTGTCGGAGGGTCAGTGCTGAGGGAGTTCTGCACTGTCGGAGGGCCAGTACTGAGGGAGTGCCGCACTGTCGGAGGGTCAGTACTGAGGGAGCGCCGCACTGTCGGAGGGTCAGTGCTGAGGGAGCGCCGCACTGTCGGAGGGTCAGTGCTGAGGGAGCGCCGCACTGCCGGAGGGTCAGTGCTGAGGGAGTACTGCACTGTCGGAGGGTCAGTACTGAGGGAGTTCTGCACTGTCGGAGGGTCAGTGCTGAGGGAGCGCCGCACTGTCGGAGGGTCAGTGCTGAGGGAGTGCCACACTGTCGGAGGGTCAGTGCTGAGGGAGTGCTGCACTGTCGGAGGGTCAGTGCTGAGGGAGTACTGCACTGTCGGAGGGTCAGTGCTGAGGGAGTGCCGCACTGTCAGAGGGTCAGCGCTGAGGGAGCGCCGCACTGTCGGAGGGTCAGTGCTGAGGGAGTTCTGCACTGTCGGAGGGTCAGTACTGAGGGAGCGCTGCACTGTCAGAGGCTCAGTGTTGAGGGAGCGCCGCACTGTCGGAGGGTCAGTGCTGAGGGAGTGCCGCACTGTCGGAGGGTCAGTGCTGAGGGAGTACTGCACTGTCGGAGGGTCAGTACTGAGGGAGTGCCGCACTGTCGGAGGGTCAGTGCTGAGGGAGTACTGCACTGTCGGAGGGTCAGTGCTGAGGGAGTTCTGCACTGTCGGAGGGTCAGTGCTGAGGGAGTTCTGCACTGTCGGAGGGTCAGTACTGAGGGAGTTCTGCACTGTCGGAGGGTCAGTACTGAGAGAGTGCCCTACTGTCGGAGGGTCAGTGCTGAGGGAGTGCCGCACTGTCGGAGGGTCAGTACTGAGGGAGTGCCGCACTGTCGGAGGGTCAGTGCTGAGGGAGCGCCGCACTGTCGGAGGGTCAGTACTGAGGGAGTGCCCCACTGTCGGAGGGTCAGTGCTGAGGGAGTGCTGCACTGTCGGAGGGTCAGTGCTGAGGGAGCGCCGCACTGTCGGAGGGTCAGTGCTGAGGGAGCGCCGCACTGTCGGAGGGTCAGTGCTGAGGGAGTGCCGCACTGTCGGAGGGTCAGTGCTGAGGGAGTGCCGCACTGTCGGAGGGTCAGTGCTGAGAGAGTACTGCACTGTCGGAGGGTCAGTGCTGAGGGAGCGCCGCACTGTCGGAGGGTCAGTGCTGAGGGAGCGCCGCACTGTCGGAGGGTCAGTGCTGAGGGAGTACTGCACTGTGGGAGGGTCAGTGCTGAGGGAGCGCTGCACTTTCGGAGGGTCAGTGCTGAGGGAGTACTGCACTGTCGGAGGGTCAGTGCTGAGGGAGTGCCGCACTGTCAGAGGCTCAGTGTTGAGGGAGCGCCGCACTGTCGGAGGGTCAGTGCTGAGGGAGCGCCGCACTGTCGGAGGGTCAGTACTGAGGGAGTGCCCCACTGTCGGAGGGTCAGTGCTGAGGGAGTGCTGCACTGTCGGAGGGTCAGTGCTGAGGGAGCGCCGCACTGTCGGAGGGTCAGTGCTGAGGGAGCGCCGCACTGTCGGAGGGTCAGTGCTGAGGGAGTGCCGCACTGTCGGAGGGTCAGTGCTGAGGGAGTGCCGCACTGTCGGAGGGTCAGTGCTGAGGGAGCGCCGCACTGTCGGAGGGTCAGTGCTGAGGGAGCGCCGCACTGTCGGAGGGTCAGTGCTGAGGGAGTGGGCACTGTGGGAGGGTCAGTACTGAGGGAGCGCTGCACTTTCGGAGGGTCAGTGCTGAGGGAGTACTGCACTGTCGGAGGGTCAGTGCTGAGGGAGTGCCGCACTGTCAGAGGCTCAGTGTTGAGGGAGCGCCGCACTGTCGGAGGGTCAGTGCTGAGGGAGTGCCGCACTGTCGGAGGGTCAGTGCTGAGGGAGTACCGCACTGTCGGAGGGTCAGTACTGAGGGAGTGCCGCACTGTCGGAGGGTCAGTGCTGAGGGAGTACTGCACTGTCGGAGGGTCAGTGCTGAGGGAGTACTGCACTGTGGGAGGGTCAGTGCTGAGGGAGTGCCGCACTGTCAGAGGGTCAGTGCTGAGGGAGTGCCACACTGTGGGAGGGTCAGTGCTGAGGGAGTGCCGCACTGTCGGAGGGTCAGTGCTGAGGGAGTGCCGCACTGTGGGAGGGTCAGTGCTGAGGGAGTGCCGCACTGTCGGAGGGTGAGTGCTGAGGGAGTGCCGCACTGTCGGAGGGTCAGTGCTGAGGGAGTACCGCACTGTGGGAGGGTCAGTACTGAGGGAGCGCCGCACTGTCGGAGGGTGAGTGCTGAGGGAGTTCTGCACTGTTGGAGGGTCAGTACAGAGGGAGTTCTGCACTGTCGGAGGGTCAGTGCTGAGGGAGTTCTGCACTGTCGGAGGGTCAGTACTGAGGGAGTGCCGCACTGTCGGAGGGTCAGTGCTGAGGGAGTGCCGCACTGTCGGAGGGTCAGTGCTGAGGGAGTTCTGCACTGTCGGAGGGCCAGTACTGAGGGAGTGCCGCACTGTCGGAGGGTCAGTACTGAGGGAGCGCCGCACTGTCGGAGGGTCAGTGCTGAGGGAGCGCCGCACTGTCGGAAGGTCAGTGCTGAGGGAGCGCCGCACTGCCGGAGGGTCAGTACTGAGGGAGTTCTGCACTGTCGGAGGGTCAGTACTGAGGGAGTTCTGCACTGTCGGAGGGTCAGTGCTGAGAGAGTGCCGCACTGCCGGAGGGTCAGTGCTGAGGGAGTGCCGCACTGTCGGAGGGTCAGTACTGAGGGAGTACCGCACTGTCGGAGGGTCAGTGCTGAGGGAGGACCGCACTGTCGGAGGGTCAGTGCTGAGGGAGCGCCGCACTGTCGGAGGGTCAGTGCTGAGGGAGCGCCGCACTGTCGGAGGGTCAGTGCTGAGGGAGTGCCGCACTGTCGGAGGGTCAGTGCTGAGGGAGTGCTGCACTGTCGGAGGGTCAGTGCTGAGGGAGTACTGCACTGTCGGAGGGTCAGTGCTGAGGGAGTGCCGCACTGTCAGAGGGTCAGCGCTGAGGGAGCGCCGCACTGTCGGAGGGTCAGTGCTGAGGGAGTTCTGCACTGTCGGAGGGTCAGTACTGAGGGAGCGCTGCACTGTCAGAGGCTCAGTGTTGAGGGAGCGCCGCACTGTCGGAGGGTCAGTGCTGAGGGAGTGCCGCACTGTCGGAGGGTCAGTGCTGAGGGAGTACTGCACTGTCGGAGGGTCAGTACTGAGGGAGTGCCGCACTGTCGGAGGGTCAGTGCTGAGGGAGTACTGCACTGTCGGAGGGTCAGTGCTGAGGGAGTTCTGCACTGTCGGAGGGTCAGTGCTGAGGGAGTTCTGCACTGTCGGAGGGTCAGTACTGAGGGAGTGCCGCACTGTCGGAGGGTCAGTACTGAGGGAGTGCCGCACTGTCGGAGGGTCAGTGCTGAGGGAGTTCTGCACTGTCGGAGGGTCAGTACTGAGGGAGTGCCGCACTGTCAGAGGGTCAGTGCTGAGGGAGTGCCGCACTGTCGGAGGGTCAGTGCTGAGGGAGTGCCGCACTGTGGGAGGGTCAGTGCTGAGGGAGTGCCGCACTGTCGGAGGGTCAGTGCTGAGGGAGTGCCGCACTGTGGGAGGGTCAGTGCTGAGGGAGTGCCGCACTGTCGGAGGGTCAGTGCTGAGGGAGTACCGCACTGTGGGAGGGTCAGTACTGAGGGAGCGCCGCACTGTCGGAGGGTGAGTGCTGAGGGAGTTCTGCACTGTTGGAGGGTCAGTACTGAGGGAGTGCCGCACTGTCGGAGGGTCAGTGCTGAGGGAGCGCCGCACTGTCAGAGGGTCAGTGCTGAGGGAGCGCCGCACTGTCGGAGGGTCAGTACTGAGGGAGCGCTGCACTGTCGGAGGGTCAGTGCTGAGGGAGTGGGCACTGTCGGAGGGTCAGTACTGCGGGAGCGCCGCACTGTCGGAGGGTCAGTGCTGAGGGAGTGTCGCACTGTCGGAGGGTCAGTACTGAGGGAGTGCCGCACTGTCGGAGGGGCAGTGCTGAGGGAGTTCTGCACTGTCGGAGGGTCAGTACTGAGGGAGTGCCGCACTGTCGGAGGGTCAGTGCTGAGGGAGTTCTGCACTGTCGGAGGGTCAGTGCTGAGGGAGCGCCGCACTGTCGGAGGGTCAGTACTGAGGGAGTGCCGCACTGTCGGAGGGGCAGTGCTGACGGAGTTCTGCACTGTCGGAGGGTCAGTACTGAGGGAGTGCCGCACTGTCGGAGGGTCAGTGCTGAGGGAGCGCCGCACTGTCGGAGGGTCGGTGCTGAGGGAGTTCTGCACTGTCGGAGGGTCAGTACTGAGGGAGTGCCGCACTGTCGGAGGGTCAGTGCTGAGGGAGCGCCGCACTGTCGGAGGGTCAGTGCTGAGGGAGCGCCGCACTGTCGGAGGGTCAGTGCTGAGGGAGTACTGCACTGTCGGAGGGTGAGTGCTGAGGGAGTGCCGCACTGTCGGAGGGTCAGTGCTGAGGGAGTGCCGCACTGTGGGAGGGTCAGTGCTGAGGGAGTGCCGCACTGTCGGAGGGTCAGTGCTGAGGGAGTGCCGCACTGTGGGAGGGTCAGTGCTGAGGGAGTGCCGCACTGTCAGAGGGTCAGTGCTGAGGGAGCGCCGCACTGTCGGAGGGTCAGTGCTGAGGGAGTGCCGCACTGTCGGAGGGTGAGTGCTGAGGGAGCGCCGCACTGTCGGAGGGTCAGTGCTGAGGGAGCGCCGCACTGTCGGAGGGTCCGTACTGAATGAGTGCCGCACTGTCAGAGGGTCAGTACTGAGGGAGTGTCGCACTGTCGGAGGGTCAGTGCTGAGGGAGTGCCGCACTGTCAGAGGGTCAGTGCTGAGGGAGCGCCGCACTGTCGGAGGGTCAGTGCTGAGGGAGTGCCGCACTGTCGGAGGGTCAGTGCTGAGGGAGCGCCGCACTGTCGGAGGGTCAGTGCTGAGGGAGTACTGCACTGTCGGAGGGTCAGTGCTGAGGGAGTGCGCACTGTCGGAGGGGCAGTACTGAGGGAGTGCCGCACTGTCGGAGGGTCAGTGCTGAGGGAGTGCCGCACTGTCGGAGGGTCAGTACTGAGGGAGTGCCGCACTGTCGGAGGGTCAGTGCTGAGGGAGTGCCGCACGGTCGGAGGGTCAGTGCTGAGGGAGTTCTGCACTGTCGGAGGGTCAGTGCTGAGGGAGGGCCGCACTGTCGGAGGGTCAGTGCTGAGGGAGCGCCGCACTGTCGGAGGGTCAGTGCTGAGGGAGTGCCGCACTGTCGGAGGGTCAGTGCTGAGGGAGTGCCGCACTGTCGGAGGGTCAGTGCTGAGGGAGTGCCGCACTGTCGGAGGGTCAGTGCTGAGGGAGTGCCGCACTGTCGGAGGGTCCGTGCTGAGGGAGTGCCGCACTGTCGGAGGGTCCGTGCTGAGGGTGCACCGCACTGTCGGAGGGTCAGTGCTGAGGGAGTGGGCACTGTCGGAGGGTCAGTGCTGAGGGAGTTCTGCACTGTCGGAGGGTCAGTGCTGAGGGAGTGCCGCACTGTCGGAGGGTCAGTACTGCGGGAGTGCCGCACTGTCGGAGGGTCAGTGCTGAGGGAGCGCCGCACTGTCGGAGGGTCAGTGCTGAGGGAGCGCCGCACTGTCGGAGGGTCAGTACTGAGGGAGCGCCGCACTGTCGGAGGGTCAGTACTGAGGGAGTGCCGCACTGTCGGAGGGTCAGTGCTGAGGGAGTTCTGCACTGTCGGAGGGTCAGTACTGAGGGAGTGCCGCACTGTCGGAGGGTCAGTGCTGAGGGAGCGCCGCACTGTCGGAGGGTCAGTGCTGAGGGAGTTCTGCACTGTCGGAGGGTCAGTACTGAGGGAGTGCCGCACTGTCGGAGGGTCAGTGCTGAGGGAGCGCCGCACTGTCGGAGGGTCAGTGCTGAGGGAGCGCCGCACTGTCGGAGGGTCAGTGCTGAGGGAGCGCCGCACTGTCGGAGGGTCAGTGCTGAGGGAGCGCCGCACTGTCGGAGGGTCAGTGCTGAGGGAGTACCGCACTGTCGGAGGGTCAGTGCTGAGGGAGTGCCGCACTGTCGGAGGGTCAGTACTGAGGGAGTGCCGCACTGTCGGAGGGTCAGTGCTGAGGGAGTGCCGCACTGTCGGAGGGTCAGTACTGAGGGAGTGCCGCACTGTCGGAGGGTCAGTGCTGAGGGAGTACTGCACTGTCGGAGGGTCAGTGCTGAGGGAGTTCTGCACTGTCGGAGGGTCAGTGCTGAGGGAGTGCCGCACTGTCGGAGAGTCAGGGCTGAGAGAGTGCCGCACTGTCGGAGGGTCAGTACTGAGGGAGCGCCGCACTGTCGGAGGGTCAGTGCTGAGGGAGTGCCGCACTGTCGGAGGGTCAGTGCTGAGGGAGTGCCGCACTGTGGGAGGGTCAGTGCCGAGGGAGTGCCGCACTCTCAGAGGGTCAGTGCTGAGGGAGCGCCGCACTGTCGGAGGGTCAGTGCTGAGGGAGTGCCGCACTGTCGGAGGGTGAGTGCTGAGGGAGCGCCGCACTGTCGGAGGGTCAGTGCTGAGGGAGCGCCGCACTGTCGGAGGGTCTGTACTGAATGAGTGCCGCACTGTCAGAGGGTCAGTACTGAGGGAGTGTCGCACTGTCGGAGGGTCAGTGCTGAGGGAGTGCCGCACTGTCAGAGGGTCAGTGCTGAGGGAGTGCCGCACTGTCGGAGGGTCAGTGCTGAGGGAGTGCCGCACTGTCAGAGGGTCAGTGCTGAGGGAGCGCCGCACTGTCGGAGGGTCAGTGCTGAGGGAGCGCCGCACTGTCGGAGGGTCAGTGCTGAGGGAGTACTGCACTGTCGGAGGGTCAGTGCTGAGGGAGTGCCGCACTGTCGGAGGGTCAGTACTGAGGGAGTGCCGCACTGTCGGAGGGTCAGTGCTGAGGGAGTACTGCACTGTCGGAGGGTCAGTGCTGAGGGAGTTCCGCACTGTCGGAGGGTCAGTGCTGAGGGAGTGCCGCACTGTCGGAGGATCAGTGCTGAGGGAGCGCCGCACTGTCGGAGGGTCAGTGCTGAGGGAGTGCCGCACTGTCGGAGGGTCAGTGCTGAGGGAGTGCCGCACTGTCGGAGGGTCAGTGCTGAGGGAGTGGGCACTGTCGGAGGGTCAGTGCTGAGAGAGTACTGCACTGTCGGAGGGTCAGTGCTGAGGGAGTTCTGCACTGTCGGAGGGTCAGTGCTGAGGGAGTGCCGCACTGTCGGAGGGTCAGTACTGCGGGAGTGCCGCACTGTCGGAGGGTCAGTGCTGAGGGAGCGCCGCACTGTCGGAGGGTCAGTGCTGAGGGAGCGCCGCACTGTCGGAGGGTCAGTACTGAGGGAGTTCTGCACTGTCGGAGGGTCAGTACTGAGGGAGTGCCGCACTGTCGGAGGGTCAGTGCTGAGGGAGCGCCGCACTGTCGGAGGGTCAGTGCTGAGGGAGTGCCGCACTGTCGGAGGGTCAGTACTGAGGGAGTGCCGCACTGTCGGAGGGTCAGTGCTGAGGGAGCGCCGCACTGTCGGAGGGTCAGTGCTGAGGGAGCGCCGCACTGTCGGAGGGTCAGTGCTGAGGGAGTGCCGCACTGTCAGAGGGTCAGTGCTGAGGGAGCGCCGCACTGTCGGAGGGTCAGTGCTGAGGGAGCGCCGCACTGTCGGAGGGTCAGTGCTGAGGGAGCGCCGCACTGTCGGAGGGTCAGTGCTGAGGGAGCGCCGCACTGTCGGAGGGTCAGTGCTGAGGGAGTTCTGCACTGTCGGAGGGTCAGTGCTGAGGGAGTGCCGCACTGTCGGAGAGTCAGGGCTGAGGGAGTGCCGCACTGTCGGAGGGTCAGTGCTGAGGGAGCGCCGCACTGTCGGAGGGTCAGTGCTGAGGGAGTGCCGCACTGTCGGAGGGTCAGTGCTGAGGGAGTGCCGCACTGTGGGAGGGTCAGTGCTGAGGGAGTGCCGCACTGTCAGAGGGTCAGTGCTGAGGGAGCGCCGCACTGTTGGAGGGTCAGTGCTGAGGGAGTGCCGCACTGTCGGAGGGTGAGTGCTGAGGGAGCGCCGCACTGTCGGAGGGTCAGTGCTGAGGGAGCGCCGCACTGTCGGAGGGTCCGTACTGAATGAGTGCCGCACTGTCAGAGGGTCAGTACTGAGGGAGTGTCGCACTGTCGGAGGGTCAGTGCTGAGGGAGTGCCGCACTGTCAGAGGGTCAGTGCTGAGGGAGTGCCGCACTGTCGGAGGGTCAGTGCTGAGGGAGTGCCGCACTGTCAGAGGGTCAGTGCTGAGGGAGCGCCGCACTGTCGGAGGGTCAGTGCTGAGGGAGCGCCGCACTGTCGGAGGGTCAGTGCTGAGGGAGTACTGCACTGTCGGAGGGTCAGTGCTGAGGGAGTGCCGCACTGTCGGAGGGTCAGTACTGAGGGAGTGCCGCACTGTCGGAGGGTCAGTGCTGAGGGAGTACTGCACTGTCGGAGGGTCAGTGCTGAGGGAGTTCTGCACTGTCGGAGGGTCAGTGCTGAGGGAGTGCCGCACTGTCGGAGGGTCAGTGCTGAGGGAGCGCCGCACTGTCGGAGGGTCAGTGCTGAGGGAGTGCCGCACTGTCGGAGGGTCAGTGCTGAGGGAGTGCCGCACTGTCGGAGGGTCAGTGCTGAGGGAGTGGGCACTGTCGGAGGGTCAGTGCTGAGAGAGTACTGCACTGTCGGAGGGTCAGTGCTGAGGGAGTTCTGCACTGTCGGAGGGTCAGTGCTGAGGGAGTGCCGCACTGTCGGAGGGTCAGTACTGCGGGAGTGCCGCACTGTCGGAGGGTCAGTGCTGAGGGAGCGCCGCACTGTCGGAGGGTCAGTGCTGAGGGAGCGCCGCACTGTCGGAGGGTCAGTACTGAGGGAGCGCCGCACTGTCGGAGGGTCAGTACTGAGGGAGTGCCGCACTGTCGGAGGGTCAGTGCTGAGGGAGTTCTGCACTGTCGGAGGGTCAGTACTGAGGGAGTGCCGCACTGTCGGAGGGTCAGTGCTGAGGGAGCGCCGCACTGTCGGAGGGTCAGTGCTGAGGGAGTTCTGCACTGTCGGAGGGTCAGTACTGAGGGAGTGCCGCACTGTCGGAGGGTCAGTGCTGAGGGAGCGCCGCACTGTCGGAGGGTCAGTGCTGAGGGAGCGCCGCACTGTCGGAGGGTCAGTGCTGAGGGAGCGCCGCACTGTCGGAGGGTCAGTGCTGAGGGAGCGCCGCACTGTCGGAGGGTCAGTGCTGAGGGAGTACTGCACTGTCGGCGGGTCAGTGCTGAGGGAGTGCCACACTGTCGGAGGGTCAGTACTGAGGGAGTGCCGCACTGTCGGAGGGTCAGTGCTGAGGGAGTACTGCACTGTCGGAGGGTCAGTGCTGAGGGAGCGCCGCACTGTCGGAGAGTCAGTGCTGAGGGAGTGCCGCACTGTCGGAGGGTCAGTGCTGAGGGAGTGTCGCACTGTCGGAGGGTCAGTGCTGAGGGAGTGCCGCACTGTCGGAGGGTCAGTGCTGAGGGAGCGCCGCACTGTCAGAGGGTCAGTGCTGAGGGAGCGCCGCACTGTCAGAGGGTCAGTGCTGAGGGAGCGCCGCACTGTGGGAGGGTCAGTGCTGAGGGAGCGTCGCACTGTCGGAGGGTCAGTGCTGAGGGAGTGCCGCACTGTCGGAGGGTCAGTGCTGAGGGAGCGCCGCACTGTCGGAGGGTCAGTGCTGAGGGAGTGCCGCACTGTCGGAGGGTCAGTGCTGAGGGAGTGCCGCACTGTCGGAGGGTCAGTGCTGAGGGAGTGCCGCACTGTCAGAGGGACAGTGCTGAGGGAGCGTCGCACTGTCGGAGGGTCAGTGCTGAGGGAGTGCCGCACTGTCAGAGGGTCAGTGCTGAGGGAGCGCCGCACTGTCGGAGGGTCAGTGCTGAGGGAGTGCCGCACTGTCAGAGGGTCAGTGCTGAGGGAGCGCCGCCCTGTCAGAGGGTCAGTGCTGAGGGAGTGTCGCACTGTCGGAGGGTCAGTACTGAGGGAGTGCCGCACTGTCGGAGGGTCAGTACTGAGGGAGTGCCGCACTGTCGGAGGGTCAGTGCTGAGGGAGTGCCGCACTGTCGGAGGGTCAGTGCTGAGGGAGTGCCGCACTGTCGGAGGGTCAGTACTGAGGGAGTGCCGCACTGTCGGAGGGTCAGTGCTGAGGGAGTGCCGCACTGTCGGAGGGTCAGTGCTGAGGGAGTACTGCACTGTCGGAGGGTCAGTGCTGAGGGAGTACTGCACTGTGGGAGGGTCAGTGCTGAGGGAGTGCCGCACTGTCGGAGGGTCAGTGCTGAGCGAGTGCCGCACTGTCGGAGGGTCAGTGCTGAGGGAGTACTGCACTGTCGGAGGGTCAGTGCTGAGGGAGTACTGCACTGTGGGAGGGTCAGTGCTGAGGGAGTGCCGCACTGTCGGAGGGTCAGTGCTGAGGGAGTGCCGCACTGTCGGAGGGTCAGTACTGAGGGAGTGCCGCACTGTCGGAGTGTCACTGCTGAGGGAGCGCCGCACTGTCGGACGGTCGGTGCTGAGGGAGTGCCGCACTGTCGGAGGGACAGTGCTGAGGGACTGCCACGCGCTCGGAGGGTCAGTGCTGAGGGACTGCCACGCTGTCGGAGGGACAGTGCTGAGGGAGTGCCACGCTGTTGGAGGGACAGTGCTGAGGGAACAATGAAGGAGCTGTGCCCCATACCAAGAGAAATTGTTTTTAATCATGAATTTGAGCCCATGGTCTGGCTTCTGTTCCTGGTCTGTCCACAGAAAAGTTCAAGCTCAGAAACCGCCTGTTGTTCCACAAGCCTGTTACCGTGGAGATGAGAACTTGCTCTCCTTGTACATGTGGGAATTGGAATACTGTGTTTAACATCGGTGAGGTGATGGAGTGGAGCCCAGTGTGATTCGAGTGTACAAGCTGGTATTAATGGAAGGATCAAGTGCTCCTTATTATTCATTTTTCACAGTGAAAGTGTGGAAGTAAAAGTTACTAATTAACTGGCCTGGGCCGTTCTCATCCAAAACTGTGGAAGAAGTTGAACTGAAGCGGGAAATTAACTTTGACCGAATCAAATTTGCAAAGCCCAGGGCAAAGAGATAGGGTTAATTGAAACACTCTTTCAAGCAGCAAGCGCTGTTGTAATGGGCTGAATAGCCTCATCCTGTGATATCATCCGATGTGATAAGACTGGCATTAGTTATGCTATTCGCCTGTGGTAAGCACAGGGAATGAGGTGACTCTCGACTTCAGTAGTTTAAACCCTGGGGAAAACCGTGTTTGAGTGAGAAAGAAATGTCGCATTTTTGTAGAACCTTTCACCACCTCATGATCCCAGTGGTAATTCACAGCCCAGGAACTATTTTTGAACTGCAGTCACCCTGGTTATGTGGGAAACACAGCCAGCATGTGTACAACAAGAGTGTCATTGAAGAGATAAAGACTTTCCAGGATTCTGGAACAAACACCCCTCTTTGTCTATGAACGACTGTCTGTGAATTCTTTTGCGTTCACTTGAAATTTAAGCAGACAGCCTTAAATTTAGAAACAATAACTGAGCTGCTAGAAAAGCTCAGCAGGTCTGGCAACATCTGTGGAAGAGAAAAAAGAGTTAACGTTTCGGGTCCGGTCACCCTTCCTCAGAACTCTGTGATGCTGAGCTTTTCCAGCAACTTTGTTTTTGTTCCTGATTTACGGCATCCGCAGTTCTTTTGGTCCTTAGCCTTAAATTTAACATCTCACAAGTCAAGTGGCACTCCCAATAGTGTGGCACTCCCTCTGTGCTGGCAGTGTGGTGCCAGGTTCGATTGTACTCTGCAGTTCTCTGGAATGGGACTGGAAGCCACAGCATTCTGGCTCACTGCTCACTGGGCCATAGCTGACAGAACGTGCTTCTGCAAAAACTCTCTAAGGAAATGAGACCTGGGTTAAAACTCACATTAAAGCAAAACCCTGCAGATGCTGGAAATCTGAAATAGGGACATCGGGGTGAGCCATTTCGGAGTGAGAGAAGGAAAAACGTCTTCTGCCTGAGAGTGGGGAGCCTGTGGAATTCTCTGCCACAGGAAGCAGTTGAAGCCAAAACACATTGAATGTTGTCCAGAAGGAATTAGATAGAATTCTGAGGGCTAAAGAGATCAAAGGTTATGGGGAGAAAGCAGGAACAGGGGACTGAGTTGGATGAGAAGCCATGATTCACGTTGAATGAAGTTGTTAGACCATAAGACCATGAGACATAGGAGTGGAAGTAAGGCCATTCGGCCCATCGAGTCCACTCCGCCATTTAAATCATGGCTGATGGGCATTTCAACTCCACTTCCCTGCACTGTCCCCGTAGCCCTTGATTCCTTGTGAGATCAAGAATTTATTGATCTCTGCCTTGTAGACATTTAACGTCCCGGCCTCCACTGCACTGCATGACAATGAATTCCACAGGCAGTTCATTACCTCAGAAATAAAATAATCGAAAACCTGTTCAAAGAAGACCCCAGGAGTCGATCTTGGGACTCCTGCTTTTCCTGAGATTTGTTAATAATTGGGATCTTGCTGTGCAGGGGATAATTTCCAAGTTTGCAGGTTAGTTTTGAGGAATAGAAAACTGTGTGAGAGTAAAATAGGGAGAGCAATTCCAAAGGCAGCGCAGGAGCAGAAGGACCTGTTTGGGTGCTCGTGTGCACAGATCATCAAAAGCAACAGATGGGCAAGGGAGCAGTTAATGAAAAACACGATTTCCTCAGGTTTACGAACAACATCGTAGAGTGTCAGAGCGTGGAAGGGATATTAAAATTGACCAAGACACTTGTTAGACTGCAGCTGGGATATTGTGTACAGCAGAGCGCACATCCTGGAAAGCATAGCTACGTCTGGTTTGAAACTGTTAAATTGCTTTGCAACATCCAAATAAGAACCGATCAAAAGAAATAGTCACCTGGTTCGAATGGAGATTGATATTAGTGCAGCTATTTCAGTGATCACACAACCAGTCTTTAATACAATTCACTATGGACTCCAAATTTTATGTTTGCGCAAGCCTTCACTAGACTGAGTGCCTATGCTGGGGAGCCTTTAGAGATTAAGGGTACAACGTTGTTCTAGTTTTGTGCGAGAGGCAATTGGTTCAGTTACCACTGATTGTAGTAAACAGCTCAGGCCCAGGTTTGATGGAGTGGAATTGTTTAAGGAACAGTTGTTGGGAGTGATGAGTAAATATGTCCCTCTGAGACAGGCAAGAAGGGGTAAGATTAAGGAACCTTGGATGACGAGAGCGGTGGAGCTTCTAGTGAAAAGGAAGAAGGTAGCTTACATAAGGTGGAGGAAGCTAGGGTCAAGTTCAGCTAGAGAGGATTACATGCAGGCAAGGAAGGAGCTCAAAAATGGTCTGAGGAGAGCCAGGAGGGGGCACGAGAAAGGCTTGGCAGAAGGAATCCGGGAAAACACAAAAGCATTTTACACTTACGTGAGGAATAAGAGAATGGTCAAAGAAAGAGTAGGGCCGATCAGGGATAGCATAGGGAACTTGTGTGTGGAGCCTGAGGAGGTAGGGGAAGCCCTAAATGAGTTTTTTGCTTCTGTCTTTACAAAAGAAACCAACTTTGTAGTGAATGAAACCTTTGAAGAGCAGGTTTGCATGCTGGAATGGATAGAGATAGACGAAGCTGATGTGCTGAAAATTTTGTCAAACATTAAGATTGACAAGTCGCCAGGCCCGGATCAGATTTGTCCTCGGCTGCTTTGGGAAGCGAGAAATGCAATTGCTTCGCCACTTGCGAAGATCTTTGCATCCTCGCTCTCCACTGGAGTCGTACCTGAGGACTGGAGAGAGGCAAATGTAATTCCTCTCTTCAAGAAAGGAAATAGGGAAATACCCGGCAATTATCGACCGGTAAGTCTCACGTCTGTCGTCTGCAAGGTGTTAGAAAGGATTCTGAGGGATAAGATTTATGACCATCTGGAAGAGCATGGCTTGATCAAATACAGTCAACACGGCTTTGTGAGGGGTAGGTCATGCCTTACAAACCTTATCGAGTTTTTTGAGGATGTGACTAGAAAGGTTGATGAGGGTCGAGCTGTGGATGTGGTGTATATGGACTTCAGTAAGGCATTTGATAAGGTTCCCCATGGTAGGCTCATTCAGAAGGTCAGGAGGAATGGGATACAGGGGAACTTAGCTGCTTGGATACAGAATTGGCTGGCCAACAGAAGACAGCGAGTGGTAGTAGAAGGAAAATATTCTGCCTGGAAGTCAGTGGTGAGTGGAGTTCCACAGGGCTCTGTCCTTGGGCCTCTACTGTTTGTAATTTTTATTAATGACTTGGACGAGGGAATTGAAGGATGGGTCAGCAAGTTTGCAGACGACACAAAGGTCGGAGGTGTCGTTGACAGTGTAGAGGGCTGTTGTAGGCTGCAGCGGGACATTGACAGGATGCAGAGATGGGCTGAGAGGTGGCAGATGGAGTTCAACCTGGATAAATGCGAGGTGATGCATTTTGGAAGGTCGAATTTGAAAGCTGAGTACAGGATTAAGGATAGGATTCTTGGCAGCGTGGAGGAACAGAGGGATCTTGGTGTGCAGATACATAGATCCCTTAAAATGGCCACCCAAGTGGACAGGGTTGTTAAGAAAGCATATGGTGTTTTGGCTTTCATTAACAGGGGGATTGAGTTTAAGAGTCGTGAGATCTTGTTGCAGCTCTATAAAACTTTGGTTAGACCGCACTTGGAATACTGCGTCCAGTTCTGGGCGCCCTATTATAGGAAAGATGTGGATGCTTTGGAGAGGGTTCAGAGGAGGTTTACCAGGATGCTGCCTGGACTGGAGGGCTTATCTTATGAAGAGAGGTTGACTGAGCTCGGTCTCTTTTCATTGGAGAAAAGGAGGAGGAGAGGGGACCTAATTGAGGTATACAAGATAATGAGAGGCATAGATAGAGTTGATAGCCAGAGACTATTTCCCAGGGCAGAAATGGCTAGCACGAGGGGTCATAGTTTTAAGCTGGTTGGTGGAAAGTATCGAGGGGATGTCAGAGGCAGGTTCTTTACGCAGAGAGTTGTGAGAGCATGGAATGCGTTGCCAGCAGCAGTTGTGGAAGCAAGGTCATTGGGGTCATTTAAGAGACTGCTGGACATGTATATGGTCACAGAAATTTGAGGGTGCATACATGAGGATCAATGGTCGGCACAACATTGTGGGCTGAAGGGCCTGTTCTGTGCTGTACTGTTCTATGTTCTATGTTCTAAGATTCACTGACATTGGCTCAACATTCCTTGATTAGAAAATGAGTGGAGTCATGATGAGATACCTGGAGGTTTTTCAGGGAGAACTAGGGACTATCAAAGAGGCCAACACCACATTTGCATGTTGACCAGGAAGCAATCCCAAGATCCTGCGAGGCCTGCCCAGTGCCCAGTGCTTTGTGAGCAAAAGCAGAGGCAGAATTAGGAACAGTGATAATGGGAACTGCAGATGCTGGAGAATCCAAGCTAATAAAGTGTGAGGCTGGATGGACACAGCAGGCCCAGCAGCATCTCAGGAGCACAAATGCTCTCTGATGAAGGGTCTAGGCCCGAAACATCAGCTTTCGTGCTCCTGAGATGCTGCTGGGCCTGCTGTGTTCATCCAGCCTCACATTTTATTATCTATGGCAGGAATTAGGAGACTGGAAAGTAAAGGAACCATCAAACCAGGTACAGAATGGGCAGCACCGGTCATATCGATTGTGAAGCCTGACGGGTCGATTTGCCTTTGCGATGTCCTTAAACAAACGGTAAACCATTTTTCACTGCTGGATGAATTCCCAATTCCTCACATAGAGAGATTATACACAAAGCTGGCAGAGGTAAGCTTCACTAAGCTGGATATGAGCCATGCATACCTGTGATTGTGGTTAAATGAGGATTCCCAGCAGTATGCTACAATTAATACCCATAAGGGCTTGTGCCAATGTATGAGACTGCCATCTGGGGTATCATCAGCCTGTGCCATTTTACAGCAAACGATGGAGAACATTTTGCAAGATCCACCCAGCTCACCATTCATCTGGATGACACGCTAATAACCAGGAAGCACAGAGAGAGCTTGGACATGGCCCTTAGATGTATCTCCCAGGTGGGCACATGCTTTAGAAGGGAAAGTGTATGTACCAGGCAGTGACCTCCTTGGTCTACAGAGTCAACAAGGCCGGGTTACACCTGTTGGAGGATAAAGTGAGGGTGACCAAAGGTGCCCCAGTTCCCGGTCTGTACCAGAGCTCAGGTCCTTCCTGGGGCTGGTGAATTATTACAGAAAGTTCATACATAACCAGCCTCCATCCTGGCACCTTTGCATCAACGCCTAAAACAGGGTCAGCCTTGGAAATGGTGGGATAGCCTAGCCTTAGCTTCTAGGTAAGTGAGGAAACAGTTATCATCCTCTCAGGTGTAGGAACACTATGATCCCATGTGAGATCTGATACTAACATGCAACGCATCCCCATATGGCATTGGAGTGGCATTAGCTCAAAGTGAGCCCAATGGAGAGGAACACCCAAAAGCATATGCATCCAGGACTTGAGCTAATGCAGAGTGTAAATACACCCAGATAGAGAAGAAAGGTTTGGTGGTAATGTTTGGAGTCAGGAAGTTCCGCCAATACCTTTATGAATATAAATTTGTAATAATAACGGGCCATAAGCCCCTGCTAGCTGTAGTTAAAGAGAACAAAGCAGTGCTATCCATAGCTTCAGGCTGAATTCAGTGGTGGGCTCTAACACTACGTTGTAGAATGACAAGTTGGAGCGCTGCGCGGGAGGCCAAGTAGCAAATGTGGATGCATTCAGCTGCCTCCCTCTGGCTGATGCACCCCCGATGGTACCGCCACTGGAATAGCCCATAAAGGTTTTAAATTTTCTGGACACACTCCCAGTCACAGCTGACAGTATCAGCCTCTGGACACAGAAGGATCCGGTCCTGGGAAACGGGAACAGCTGGCGGTGATGGGGAAAACCAAATGGCCATCACAGCCAGAACTGACACCATTCTGAGCCCAGAGAGACCCAATCACGGTAGAGGACGGCATATTATTATGGGGAGCAAAAGGGAATGTCCTGAGCAAAGGTCACTACTAGATTCTGGCTGAACTCCACCTGGGTCACTCAGGGGTTTCCAAAGTGACGATCTTGGTGAGACGTTGTGCCTGGTGACTAGGATTGGACGTAGACATAGCAGCGTTGGTGGAGTGCCCACAGTGCCGTCAAGGACAAAAATAACAGCCAGGAGCGTCCCCACACCCACGGGTATCGCTGGGTAAACCCTGGACTCAGTGACACGCCGACTTATGCAGGTCCTTACGTGGGCTCAATGTTCTTAATCATTGTCGATGCCCTCTCAAAGTGACGGGACGTGCGTAGAGTTTGTTTGTCAAACACTGGGGACAATGACAGGAAGGCTGCACACAATTTCTGTAATACACGGACTCCCGGAAGTGTTGGTCACTGAATGGGCCATTGTTTACCAGCAGGGAGTTTGAGTATTTCCCAAAGTCGAGCGGGATTCAACACATGAGGACAGCTCCGTCCCACCCACCACCCAATGGTCTGGCAGAAAGAGCAGGCCACACTTTGACGGCAGCATTAAGGAAACGGCCTGCAGCATCACTTGGTACCAAACTGCCCCAGTCCCTGTTTGATTGTGGGACCGCGCCTCATGTAACCACAGGGATGGGTCCAGCAGCGTGACTAATGGGGAGAAGACTCTGCACCAGGTTAAACCTGATCTTCCCAGACCTTGTGGGGTGGGGGGTGGGGGTAGCGGGGAGGGTGAAACAGCCTCAGGAACCTCAGTGCCAGGCACAAGACGGTGCTAAGGGAGAGAGATGGTTTGCTTTAGGGGATGGGGTTTGGTGTAGGAGCCGCGGGAATGGCCCTGCATGGGTAAGAAGCGTGGTCAACGTGAGGTCAGGCCCAGTGACATATAAAGTGTGGGTAGGTCCTGAACAAGCACATGGACATGTGAAAGCAGGGAACTTGCAAACAGCGTGGGTGTAAAACATTCCCGTTTCCTCAACAGCCTTTCCGACTGTTCCAGAACCTGTAGGTTCTCCCTCTGTGTCAAGCATTGAAGATACCTCGGCATCTGAGATGGACACAGCAGATGTCACTGCCTTGGAGCCTCTGCCACCTGAAGAGAGGGAATTTTTTCCAAGACACTCCAGGTACAAGAGGCGCGTTACTGTGCGTTACATGCTGCCCATATTAGGGGCAGAGTTGGAGGAACCTGACCCAGTGCTAAAACACCCGGAAGGAGCTACAGAACAAACCAGCCTCGGGCACAGAGGGGGAGGGATGTAGTAATTGTAACAAAGTCAGCCTGGTGAACCTCATAGAGTAGGAGTTCCCTGATTGGGACTGTTAATCTGGTCCAATGAGGGAGCCCTGGCTGACAGATAGAAACAGGAGTGTCAGTGGTTCTGTTCACTCTTCAGGCTGGCTCTGAGGGAGCTGCATCGGTGTCAAGCACTCTCCAAATGTAAGTAAAGGGAGATTTGATGATAGAATACCAGCATCTGTGGGATTATTTCAGCCTTACGTTCAAACACTCCCAGATACAGAGTAAAGCTCCCTCTGCACTATCCCCCATCAAACATTCCCAGGACAGGAGCAGCATGGGGTTAGATACAGAGTAAAGCTCGCTCTGCACTATCCTCCATCAATCACTCCCAGGACAGGGACAGAATGAGGCTAGATACAGAGTAAAACTCCTTCTACACTGTCTCCATCAAATACTCCCAGGACAGGGACAGCATGGGGTTAGATACGGAGTAAAGCTCCCTCTACACTATTCCCCATCAAACACACCCCAAGACAGGGGCAGTATGGGAATAGATACAGAGTAAAGCTCCCTCTACACTGTCTCCATCTAACACTCCCAGGACAGGGAGAGCACAGGGTTAGATACAGACTAAAGCTTCCTCTACACTTAAAAACCAATAGAACTGCGGATGCTGTAAATCAGGAACAGAAAGTTGCTGAAAAAGCTCAGAAGGTCTGGCAGCATCTGTGAAGGAGAAAACAGAGTTAACGTTTCGGGTCCAGTGACCCTTCCTCAGAACTGATGGTGGCTGGGAAATCGTCTGTTTATACGCAGAAAATAGGGCGGTGTGTGGGGTAAGGAGTAAACGATAGGACAGAGCCCAAAGGGAGAGAAAGACAGTTGGACAGACAAAGGAGTTGCTAACGATCAGGCTGGGATGGTGAAGAGTTGTTAATGGGGACTGTCAGTGACTAACAACAGGGGGTGTGTAGTGGCAGGCTCTGCGGTAACAAGAACCAAATTTGGTTCCCTGAATGCTTACAGGTTCTTCAGAAAATGCAGGGACCAAAGGGTCTGGGCCCTCAATGGTAGGGCCCTGTGGAGTGTTGTTGATCAAAGAGACTGAGGAGTTCAGGTACACAGTCCCTTTTAAAATTGCATCACAGGCAGGGTGCTTAATTTGGCACGCTTGCCTTCATCGCTTGGAACTTTGAGTGTAGGAGTTAGGACATTATGTTGAGATTATACAGGACGTCGTTTTGTCGTTTATCTCAAGAGGGTTGGAATATAAAAGCAGTGATGTGCTTCTGAGGCTTTATAAAGCTCTAGTCAGGCCCCATTTAGAATACTGTGTCCAATTTTGGGCCCCACACCTCAGGAAGGACATACTAGCCCTGGAACGTGTCCAGCGGAGATTCACACGGATGATCCCTGGAATGGTAGGTTTAACGTATGATGAACGGCTAAGGATCCTGGGATTATACTCATTAGAGTTTAGAAGGTTGAGGGGAGATCTAATAGAAACTTACAAGATAATGTATGGCTTAGAAAAAGTGGACGCTAGGAAGTTGTTTCTGTTAGGTGGGGAGACTAGGCCCCGTGGGCACAGCCTTAGAATTAGAGGGGGTAAATTTAAAACTGAAATGAGACAACATTTCTTCAGCCAGACAGTGGTGGGCTTGTGGAATTCATTGCCACAGAGTGCAGTGGAGGCTGGGACGTTGGATGCCTTCGAGGCAGAGATCGACAAATTCTTGATTTCAGAAGGAATCAAGGGCTACGGGGAGAGTGCAGGGAAGTGGAGTTGAAATGCCCATCAGCCATGATTTAAATGGTGGAGTGGACTTGATGGGCTGAATGGCCTTACTTCCACTCCTATGTCTGATGGTCTTATGGACATTGATGAGGCCCCTTCTCAGTGACGTGTCCAGTTCTGCTCACCCTGTTCTCCGAAGGATATTATTCAGCTGCATCAGGTTCCGAAGAGATTTACCAGGATGTTGCCGAGAATGGAGGGTTTGAGTTGTGGGGAAAGGTTGGATAGGCTAGGACTTTATTCCCTGGACCGTAGGAGGTCAAGGGGTGACCTTATAGAGGTTTATAATATCATGAAGGGCATTGATAAGGTGAACAGTAGATGCCTTTTCCCCGGGGTGGGGGAGATCAATAGTATGGGCATATTTTTGAGTTGCGAGGAGAAAGATTTAAAATGAACCTGAGAGGCAACATTTTCACACAGGGGTGTTTTGGATTAGATTCCCTACAGTGTGGAAACAGGCCCTTCAGCCCAACAAGTCCACACCACCCCTTGAAGCATCCCACCCAGACCCATCCCCCTATAACCCACACACCCCTGAACACTATGGGCAATTTAGCATGGCCAATCCACCTAACCTGCACATCTTTGGACTGTGGGAGGAAACTGGAGAACCCGGAGGAAACCCACGCAGACACGGGGAGAACGTGCAAACTCCACACAGACAGTTACCCGAGGTTGGAATCGAACCCAGGTCCCTGGCGCTATGAGGCTGCAGTGCTAACCACTGAGCCACCGTGCCACATGTGGAATTAACTGCCAGAGGAAGTGATAGATGCAGGAACAGTTACAGTGTTTAAGAGACATTTGGACAGGGACATAAATAGGAAAGGTTTAGAGGGAGATAATGGGAACTGTAGATGCTGGAGAATCCAAGATAACAAAGCATGAGGCTGGATGAACACAGCAGGCCAAGCAGCATTTCAGGAGCACAAAAGCTGACGTTTCGGGCCTAGACCCTTCATCAGAGGGGTTCATCTCTCTGATGAAGGGTCTAGGCCCGAAACGTCAGCTTTTGTGCTTCTGAGGTGCTGATTGGCCTGCTGTGTTCGTCCAGCTTCATGCTTTGTTATCAAGGCTTAGAGGGATATGGGCTAAACACAGACAGGTGGGACTAGTTTAGTTTGGGAAACGTGGTCAGTGTGGACGGGATGTACAAAAAGGTCCATTTCCATGCTGTATGGTCCTGTGGCTGTGTTATCAAAACTGTGAAATGGACAGTATTGACCAGATATTTTGCAGCAGCTCTCAATAAATAGCAATGCAGCACCCCGGAGGAAGACTATTGCTAAAGAAATGTTCCTTCAATTTATCTGCAGAGTTGAAGGTGTATCGTCTTGTCTTGGACTTGCTGAACCAATAGGAACTCAGCCTGAGCAATCAATCTCTCCTAAGAGCCCAACAAAGCACCCTGCAACCTTCTCTGCTCCTGGGAATACATGCCTAGTTTTCGGAATTTCTTCTCTTTAATCTAATCCTTTGAGCTCTGGTAACTTTCTGATGAATCTGCCTGATACTTGGTCCAAGGTCACTGCACTATTCCTGAAATGCAGTGTACTGAGGAAAACTAAATCACAGAGTTCCTACCGTGTGGAAACAGGCCATTCGGCCCAACACGTCCACACCACCACTGCGAAGAGGATCCCACCCAGACCCATTCCCCTACATTTCCCTCGTCTAACCCACCTAACCAACACGTCCCTGGACACTACGGGCAATTTCTGATGGCCAATCCACGCTAGCCTGCACATCTTTGGATTATGGGAGGAAACTGGAGCACCTGGAGGAAACCCATGCAGACACTGGGACAGTGTGCAAACTCCACACAGTCGCCCGAGGGTGGAATCAAACCCGGGTCCCTGGTGCTGTGAGGTAGCAGTGCAAACCACTGAGCCACCCCACAATGCCAGGCTCTGATTACAGAGAGACAGGGAGGCAACAGGGATGGTTCAAACTGTGGGTCACTGTGAGTCAGGCAAGAGGAGAGGCTGTGAAGGAGAAATCTTTGTCATTATACCAGCCGGGGAACTACACTGTTATCATCACTTTACATTGCAAAAGGACATTCAACCAACTGAGCTAACCACATGCCTCCAGACGTGGTTTAAGTATGGCCCTGTAGGGCTCCTCTGTAGAAAAGGAATCGCTTGGGAAATGCATGGGATCCATCTATCCTCTGTGATTGGATCAAGGGCCCGTGCAAAGTTCATCAGCATCTAACTCCTAGGGTGCTTCGCGCTGGCGTTTACAATATCAGCCCCACCTCCCCCAATCCTCACCAAAATCAACAGCTCCCCTCCCCCACATTGCCCTTCTTTTCAGGAGCAAAAACAGAAGTTGCTGGAAAAACTCAGCAGGTCTGGCAGCACCTGTGGAGAGAGAAAACAGAGTTAATGTTTCAGGTCTGGCGACCCTTCCTCAGAACTGATGGTGGCTGGGAAAATGTCAGTTTGTATGCAGAAAATAGAGAGGTGGGTGGGATAGGGAATAAACGATAGGATTGAGCCCACAGAGAGACAGTTGGACAGACAAAGGAGTTGCTAACGATCAGGCTGGGAGGGTGAGTAGCTGTTAATGGGTAGCTATAGAGAATGTTTCTCATAGTAGCTATGAGAATATTGATTTATATGTAGAAGATAGGTTTGGGGGAGGGGGTAAGGAGTAAATGATTGGTGGGGATAGAGCCTAAAGAGAGAGAAGAACAGTTGGACAGATAAAGGAGTTGATAACGATCAGCCTGGGAGGGTGAATAGTTGTTAATGGGGACTGTTAGTGGCCAACAATGGGTAGTGCCTGAAAACCGAAAGAACTGCAGATGCTGTAAATCAGGAACAAAAAACAAAGTTGCTGTGCTCCTGAGATGCTGCTGGGCCTGCTGTGTTCATCCAGCTCCACACTTTGTTATCTCGAATTCTCCAGCATCTGCCGTTCCCATTATCTCTGTTGGTAAAGCTCAGCAGGTCTGGCAGCATCTGTGGAGGAGAAAACAGAGTTAACGTTTAGGGTCTGGTGACCCTTCATCAGAACCTTCCCTCAGAATGGGGTGGGGGGGGTGTGTAATGGCAGGCTGTATGGTAACAAGGCCTGGTGTGTGGGGTAGGGGGCTGGGAGGTGGGAGAGTTTAGGCCTGAAAATTATTGAACTCGATGTTGAGTCTGGAGGGCTGTAGGGTCCCCAAGAGGAAAATGAGGTGCTGTTCTTCCAGCTTGTCCTGAGCTTCACTGGAATGCTGCAGCGAGCCTGAGACAGAGATGTCGGCCAGTGGGGGGCAGGGTGGGGTGTTAAAGTGGTCAGTTGGAAGCTCGTGACCAGAATGTCCCTTTCCCCTTCGCTTCTTTGAAAGCTATTCCCATTCACTCTCTGTACTCATGGTAGAGCCTTAAGTAAGAGGGTCCTTGACCAACAAATAATAAATCTTTAGTGAGGAGGGGGCGGGTAGATGATTCCCATGGACAGTTGACATCTGTTCTTTCTCCACTTTAGTTTCAACAGTATTTTCTATATTTGATCTTCCACTAATAATTCTCCCTTCCCCCGAATGACTAACCTCGTACGCAGAACAGAATCTGCAAACGCTTCCCTGTAAAGCCCCTTCCGGTCTGTAGTTTTCCAGTGAATTGGGTTCGGCCTTTCGATTTAAATAGATTTCACTTACTTCTCTTTGCAACAAGTGTTTCAAATCTAGCAGCTGTCCGTTCCATTCAGCTGCTGGTGTCCCTGAATCTCTGCCTCCCGCGGCATCTAACACACTCGGTCAACATCACCCACTCCCCATCATTCTGTGCTGGGCCATACCCTCTCCATCCAGCTCACTGAGGCCACTCTGCAGGTAGTGGAGGGAGCTGAGATGTGGGAGGGAAGGTGGGCTGACATTCACTGAGTCGCCCTGCAAAGCTCAGGGCTAGCAACAGGCAGTGAAGTCTCCTGTTTGCAGAACCAAATGGCTGAGCAGAAGAGGCAGGTCAGAATAGCACAGCATTAAAACATGTCTTGCCTGCAGCACTAGGGCAGAGTCCCACAGCACAGCCCCGTACTCCCTGCGGTTCAGGGTATCACCAAATACCTGAGTCAGCGAAAATCCCATCCACGACCTCAGCATTTCATGGAAACTCCTCAAAGCCAGCTGTTGGAACTGGGGCATTAACTTTTAAGAGAGAACTGGGTTTTTATTTTATCTTTATTTTCAAAATGTCATTGTGTATTTATTAACAAAATCCTTTGAGTGTTCTCAACCATGTTTCCATTTGTTACTGAGAAATCTATCTCATGACATTGTATCAAGACCAAAGGGCTGGTCCCAGTGTTTCGGCCAATATAATCCCAGCGCCAGGACACGTCACCATGGAAATTCTTTCCCTTCTCTCTTTAAGCCGCTGACCCATGGACACTGAATGCCATGCACTATCTCACACAAACAGCTTGACCATTCAACCATACTCATCTGGTCTGAGCCATCCCCTTCTGAAAACCATACCTGTGCAATTCTGGCTTTGATACAAAGGATTATTGACCCAGGGAGATGAGACTCTCTCACCTCACTGCCTGTTGCTAGCCCCAGGCTTTGCAGGGCGACTCAGTGAACGTCAGCCCACCTTCCCTCCCACATCTCAGCTCCCTCTGTTACCTGCAGATTGGCCTCAGTGAGCTGGATGGAGAGGGTATGGCCCAGCACAGAATGATGGGGAGTGGGTGATGTTTATCGAGTGTGTTGGACACGGCAGAGATTCAGGGACACCAGCAGCCGAAGGGAGCGGACAGCTGCTAGATTGAAACACTTGTTAGCTTCATGCCTTTCAGGAGAGGTTTGAGCTGGGCTGGTGTTGCTCCTGAGGGAGGGCTGTACTCTCAATGATGCCCTCACTCCAGGAAATACTGCCCTGTCAGGAATACAGAATCAAGCCTAAGGCATTGCTTTGTGGAAATACAGGGAATTCTCTCCGGTGTCCCGATTATTGGGTATGCGTGCACATTCTCTGGTTGTTGATCCCATCACAGTTTGTGGGAGCTTGCTGTCTGTGTATTTAAATCCCCACCCTGTGGCTGCAATGGCTCTGTTCCATGTGACTGGGACAATGGTAAGCATTCATCCTTTACCCAGGCTAACCACACCATCAGCCTCCAGCCCTTTCCCATGTGTCCAGCTACAAAAACAGAAATTGCTGGAAAAGCTCAGCTGGTCTGGCGGCATCTGTGGAGAGAAATCCGAGTTAATGCTTCCGGTCCCATAACCGTTCCTCAGAGCCTCTTCAGAGTGTCCAGCTGTTGGGCAATGGGACTGCTCTCTCTCTCTCTCTCTCTGTCTCTCTGTAGCTCTTTCTGTCTCTGTCTCTCTCTCTCTCTCTGTCCAGCTGTAGGGGATGGGGGTATCAGGCACTGCTCTCTCTCTCTCTCTCTCTCTGTCTCTCTTCCTCTCTCTTTCTATCTCTCTCTCTGTGTCCAGCTGTAGGGAGTGGGAGTATCAGGGACTGCTCTCTCTGTCTCTCTCTCTGTCTCTCTGTAGCTATTTCTGTCTCTGTCTCTCTCTATATCTCTCTCTCTGTGTCCAGCTGTAGGGGGTGGGGGTATCAGGGACTGCTCTCCGTCTCTCTCTCTCTCTCTTTGTGAGTCCAGCTGTAGGGGATGGAGGAAACAGTATCTGCTCTCCGTCTCTCTCTCTCTCTCTCTCTCTCTCTCTCTCTCTCTCTCTCTCCCCCCGGCATTTACCTCAGCCCATTCTTCCTCAGCTGAGTCTCCATCACCTCCAGAATAAGACAAAATCATTGTGGACTCACTCTTCCATCAGAGGGAGGTGGAGGCAGGTTACCTGCTGGTGAGTTGAACCTGAGGGCCCCTGTGCCTCAGGTGGGGTTGAGAAGGGGAGATCGGCATGGTAACTCGGCCTGTGTGGGAATTGAACCCTTGCTGTTGGTGTCACTCCCTAGCAGAGACCAGCAATCCAGCCACCTGAGCTAACCAGCCCCTTCTCCACGTGTTTCCCATATCCTCCAGCCTCCCACATTCCTCCCTTGTGAACACATTCAAAACTCTATTCTCTTTGTCCGAGCCCACGTTAACTTTCATTCACAGATTCAACATTGTGGGCAATGAGCTCTTAGATTCATTTGAAAATATTTCTTTTTGTTTCCAAATGCCTTGCTCCTGCTAATCTAATCTCCTCCAACCCAATCGTTTCCTGATTTTGCCATGGTCTTGTCATTCCGACCTGCTGAGATCCCTATTTCTCCATTATCGATGGCCATGTCTTCAGCTGTCTAAGCCACAGGCTCAGGAATTCCCTCCTTAAATTCCCTGTTAATATCCTCCTTCCATCTGCCACTTTCTACCAACTGTCCTCATCCCTCACTCAATGGTTTGCTGTCTAATCCTTTTTGAGAATAGCTCCTTTGAACTGCCTTAGGGTTTTGATTAAAATTTCTACATAAATGCAAGTCATTTCTTTTGCTCAGAGGGTAAAATAGGACCTGACTCTAATGTCTCATCCAAACGTGTGCCCACAGCAGGAACATGCAAGTGAAGTCTTTTACACAGAAACACAGAAAATAAGAGCAGGAGTAGGCCATTCGGCCCCTCGAGTCTGCTCCACCATTCCACATGATCATCCAACTCAGTGCCTTGTTCCTGTTTTGTCCCCCCATACCCTTGATCCCTTCAGCCCTAAGAACTACGTCTAACTCCTTGAAAACATTCAATGCTTTGGCTTCAATAATGTTCTGCTGCAGAGAATTCCACAGGCTCCCCACTCTGCGTGAAGACATTTCTCCTCATCTCAATCCTAAATGGTCTGCCCTGTATCCTTTAACTTGTGATCTCTAGTTCTGGACTCCCCAGTCATTGGAAATATCCTTCCTGCATTTTTCCCAGTCCAATCCTTTCAAATTTCATACATTTCTACAAGACTCCTGCGCACCTCCCACGCACCCCCCCCCCCACCATTCTTCTAAACTCTAGTCTGAACCAATCCAGCCTTTCTTCATACATTGGTCCCACTATCCTGAGAATCAGCCTGTGGGGTTGAAGGGCCTGGCTGTTGCTCTGCAGTTAACACACCGTTCTGACTGACCAGCAACATCAAACCACGCCACCCCTCCTCTATCCCCCCACCCACTTCTACCATTGGTAGACCAGGAAGGTTTACAGATCAATACTCAGCCCAATTGGTTGGATTACGACACGCATTGCACGGACCTCCATGGTCCTGGGACGGGGCTTGGACCCAAAGCTTCACTCCCTGAGGCAGGAACACTGTCCACTGTCCCACAAGTTCTCCCTCACCTGAAAGACAACATCTCCAACAGTGCAGGCCCCTCTGTGAAAGTTTAGATGATGTGGTCAAGTCATTCAGTCATTGGGTCGGAGAGTTGTACAGCGTGGAAACTGACCCTTCAGCCCAACTCGTCCATGACAACCAGAAACCCTAAATTAATCTAGTCCCATTTGCCGGCATTTGGCCCGTATCCCTCTAAACCCTTCCTATTCATGTCCCCATCCAGATGCCTTTTAAATGTTGTACCAGCCTCCACCACTTCCTCTGGCAGCTCATTCCATACATGCACCACCCTCTGTGTGAAAAATCTACCCCTTAGGTCCCTTCTATATTTTTCCCCTCTCACCGTAAATCTATGCCCCTCTAGTTGTGAACTCCCCCACCTTGACTATTCACCCTATCCCATGCCTGTCTTGCTTTCAATGAAGCTGCCCCTGGTTTCTCCCTTTCTGGAACATTTCCACTTTAGCAGGAAACATTAACTTCATTTCTCTCTCTCTTTTTGCAGATGTGGCAAGGTCCATCGAAAACTCCAAGCAATTTTAGCTTTGTTTGAGAAGCAGCTGGGTATGTTTCTGGAGTGAGCAAAGTTTTGGAGTGGAAGTGCAGCTGAGAAGAATGGATACAAGCATCATGAATTAAATGGTCACCTCTTTTTCAGATTTATCGAGGCAGAGGTCGTCATTCCAAGCTGAAACATATACTGTCAGGTGTAATTCCGCAACTAAGTGGCACTTACTGAACAATCCTGAGTCTGCTAATAGCTACACCAACAGCTAAGGTAAGATGATCATACTATGACTCAGTTACAATTACTAGAATTGGCATATATTCATCCACAAAGATCTACTCTCTGCAAACAAAAGGAATATGTCCCAGCCTTGCACCATTTTTAGATTATCCTGGAGTTTGGGTAGCCAATAGTTTCCTATTCCTTCCTCCATGGCAACACCTCGGCCAATCAGAGTCAACTTGTTGTCCAATCAGCCCCCTTTCCTCCTGTACATTGATATGATTGGTTGATATGGGGCATTCTTACCTGTGTTCTGACAAGTGCAAGATGAAAATACTGGGACCCACATCTCTATTTCAACAACACAGCTTTTCTTCTTAAATCCATTCCATTATCTGCTATTGGAATTTCTCCTCTGAAGGTCCATGCAGTAGTGTTAGGTCTCCCATTGTGTGTTGGTCATTTATCGAGAGCGGGAGTTTGATCAGTCATGAGGAAATTATGATCAATCCTGTGTTACAACTGACAATAGATTGATCCTGGATCAATGATGGCTCTAGAATGTGATATAGGTCCTGGTAAAGATAACGAGATGACTTGAGAAATCCACCAAATTGTTAAGCATTGTCGATGTTTTTCTCAACCAGGTCATCGCTACGTTACTTAATAACTGGCTAAACTGGAACTCTCGGGTAATGGCAACTTTCCAGAGGGGCTTGGCTCTTTTAATGAGAGGATCATGTCCATTTGAACTGCATTTCACGCTGCCTTCTGACTTGTTTGTGCTTTTCTGCAATAAATTAGTTAATGTTGAAAGAGAGCAGTTTCTGACCTGCTTATCCATTAATAAATTAATTACAATGTAAAGAAAGAGAGAGACATATTCTGCGATGCAATCCTCTTCATTCTCTAAAAGGGAAATGTTATTGTCTCCCATACACCCACTCACTGACCGGTTGGGACTGAGCCACACAGACCACTGTTTGAGCTGTTTCGTTGATGTTTCTGCCAAATCCAACGCAGACTCATGGCAGGACTTAATGAGGCACAAGGCGTGGGTCAGAGAAACTTAAAGGGAGAAATTAAAACAATTTGCGTTCCTGGATCACCATTTCCCCAGTTTCAGATTGACAACAATTGAAGTGCGCTCACTATTGTGATGGCTGTGGACGGGGCTCTGCCCAATTTTAACACAGCCGGATCCCACACGCAGACGCACATCTACATGCCACGTTGGCGATGAGGTTGAATCCAGGCAGGTGAGGCTGCTGAGTCTTGGTACGGGCTAATGGGCTTACCTGTGATGCCTTCATGGTTAAACAGCCACCTGGCCTCACAGTCTGGTGCAGTATGTGGAAGGAACCCTCGTTCAATTGTCCGCAGCATGACTCAGGCAATAAACATGGAATGAAACGCACACAGGAATGTAAACAGAACAGTTTCAGTTTGCCAATTGGCAGGAGATCGTTCAGTGCCTGTAAACTAATCTTTTGGGATCATCTATGTTCACAGAATCAGCTGAGCTCCTTGATTACAGTGAACTGTCACTCTCTCTTGGCCATCAATCTGCATCAGTTTCACACACGCTCTCTTCCTGATGGGCCATGTGCGTCAAGCCCTTTCTCCTGAGAACCCTCTGTTAGACCCATAACTTCTAATATCCTTTACCTTCAATGCTCCAAGCACCCTCAGAGTTGTGGGTCCCACACGACACATGTCCCCGTCATTCACTGAGCATCAGTATCCTAGGGGTTACCGCCAAGAAGAAACTAGGAATCCTGGAGTGAAATAACTCACCTCCGTTCTCCCCAAACCATGTCCATCATTACACAGACAGGTCAGGAGTGTGAGATAACAAGGTGTGGAGCTGGATGAACACAACAGGCCAAGCTGCATCAGAGGAGCAGGAAAGCTGACGTTTCAGGTCTGGACCCTTCTTCAGAAAAATGACTGTACTTGCACGCAGCTTCAAAAATATTCGAGAAGCTTGACAGCTTCCAGGACAAAGTTGCCCAGTGTAAGCGTCTGAGGGGTGGCCTTCTCGAGGTTTATAAAACCATGAGAGTCTTAAGTAACATGAATAGCAAGGGCCTTTTGCTTAGGGTGGGGGGGTTCAAAACTAGGGGCATATTTTTAAGGTGAGAGGAGAAAGATTTAGAAAGAATCTGAGGGGCAATGCTTTCACACAGAGGATGGATTTTATGTGGAATTAACTTCCAAGAAAGCGTTGGATGTAGTTACAGTTACAACATTTAAAAGACATTTGGACAAATACATGATCAGGAAAGGTTTGGAGGGAATTCGGCCAAACACAGGCAGGTGGGACTAGTTTGGTTTGGGAAACTTGGTCAGTGTAGGCTGGATGGACTGAAGGGTCTGTTTCTGTGCTATTTGACTCCATGACCACTTCTATCTGGAAGAGCGAGGGCGGTAGATCCCCTGCAACTTCCCCTCCAAGCCCCTCACCATCCTGACTTGGAAATATATTGCCGTTCCTTCACTGTCTCTGGGTCAAAATCCTGGAATTCCCTCCATAGGGGCATTGTGGGTCAACCCGCAGCACATGGACTGGAGCAGTTCAAGAAGGAAATTCACACACACCTGAGCTGGGGTAATAGAGGAGACAATGACCTCGTGGTATTATCACTGGACTGTTAACGCAGGGACCCAGATACTGACCGGGGGACCCAGGCTCGAATCCTGCCACGGCAGATGTTGGAATTTGAATTCAGTAAATATCTGGAATTACGAGTCTCTTGATGACCATGGATCCATTGTCAATTGTCCGTAAAATCCCATCTGGTTCACTAATGTCCTTTAGGGAAGGAAACTGCCATCCTTATGGGGTCTGGTCTACATGTGACTCCAGGCCCACAGCAATGCGGTTGAATTTGAACTGCCCTCTGGGCAATTGGGGACGGGCAATAAATGTTGTCCTCACCAACAACACCTTCATCCCATGAATGAATAAAGGAATCAGTGCGGGCAACAAATGTAGGACCAGCCAGTGATGCCCACATCCCCTGAATAATTTTTTAGAAAGACCATCAAAACACCATATCATCAAAGCTAAGACAACGAGGTGTGGAGCTGGATGAACACAGCAGGCCCAGCAGCATCACAGGAGCAGGAAACCCTTTTTCTGAAGAAGGGCCTGGACTCAAAACGTCAACTTTCCTGCCCCTTTGTTGCTGCTTGGCCTGCTGTGTTCCTCCAGTTCTACACCTTGTTATCTCAGGTTCTCCAGCATTGGCAGTTCCTACTATTTCTGTACCATATCGTCAAAGCTGGCAAATTTGTCAGAAATTTGAGCTGAATTAGCCAGACATGATTTACTCTTCACAAATCCTCCTTGACCTTCTTTTCATCAGTTGATCACATTCCAAGAAGTCAGCCCCTACATATCATTTCCAACAATTAGAATAAATAAGTGTGAAGAATAGACAGATTTAATGGGTTTTTGATCAATGTTCCTTGAAACTTTCATAAGGAAACCTTGGAATGTGTTCTAGCAGCTAACAGATAGAGTTATAGAGATGTAAGGCCTGGAAACAGACCTTTCGGTCCAACTTGTTCATGCCAACCAAATATCCTACATTAATCTAGACCCATTTGCCAGCATTTGGTCCATATCCCTCTAAACCCTACCTATTCATGTACTCATCTAAATCTCTTTTAGATGTTGTAATTGTACCAGCCTCCACCACTTCCTCTGGCAGCTCATTCCATACATGCATCTCCCTTTGTGTGAAAAAGCTGCCCTTTAGGTCCCTTTTAACTCTTTCCCCTCTCACCTTAAACCTATGCCGTCTGGTTTTGGATTCCCCTACTCCAGGGAAAAGACCGTGTCTATTCACCCTATCCATGCCCCTCATGATTTTATAAACCTCTATAAGGTCGCCCCTCAGCCTCTGAAGCTCCAGGGAAAATAGCCCCAGCCTGTTCAGCCTCTTCCTGTAGCTCAAACCCTCCAACCCTGGCAACATCCTTGTAAATCTTTTCCAAACCTCTTCAAGTTTCACAGCATCCTTCCTGTAGCAGGGCAATCAGAAGTGCTCACAGTATTCTAAAAGTGGCCCTAACCAATGCCCTATACAGCCGCAACACAGCATCCCAACTCCTATACTTAATGTACTAACCGATAAAGGCAAGCATACCAAACACCTTCTTCACTAAACTATCTACCTGAGACTCCACTTTCAAGGAACTGTGAGCCTGCCCCCCCAAGGTCTCTTTGTTCAGCGACACTCCCAAGACCTGACCATTAAGTGTATAAGTCCTGCCCTGATTTGATTTGGTCTGGGAGTTGGTTCCTCAGAAAGTCCAGTCATCACAACAGTAAAATATTTTCATCACCTATCTTCTGATTTTAATACCTGCGATCTTTAAGAATTAAATTTGTTTTTAAAAGAATGAAAATTGGATGGAAAATGGCCATAGCAATCGCTGCAAATAGAAACGAGCTGAGGAAATCAATATGGGACAAACAAAGTTACCTGAGTTAAAATGGTTACTTTACCTGAAGATTCAAAATGAATCAACTGAATGAGGTGCCAAGAAACTCATGAACCCTTTTGTAATTTACATTGACACGTATTGGGCATGAAAGGACTGAATAGCTGCATCTGCCCAGCTTGGGAACACAATGAGCCAGACTCTGGAATACACAAATGAACCATATGACACTGGGATAGCAAGAATTTCTGAAGAAGTGTCTAGGCCCGAAACGTCAGCCTTCCTGCTCCTCTGCTGTTTGGCCTCCTGTGTCCATCCAGCTCCACACCTTGTTCTCTCTTAACCATATGACACTAAGTGCTTGGCACAGTGGACTGGTAAAAGCAAATATGGGAAGATTCTTTACCTCCGCTGTTTCCTTCACAACCTCTCAGAAGTCTACACCAATGATTAAAGCAGAAATGGGCCAAAGTTTCACTTTTTTTTTAAGGATCCAACAAATTTTGCAGCTGGTGGAGATCCAAAATACTGAATAAATTGTTAAGGGCTTAGGCTTAACTATAACAATCAAAGAATTAAGAATTTTTTTAGAGATAGTAGGAACTACAGATGCTGGAGAATCTGAGATAACAAGGTGTAGAGCTGGATGAACGCAGCAGGCCAAGCAGCATCATAGAGCACAGAAACTAACGTTTCGGGCCTAGACCCTTCTTCAGAAAATCCTACTCTCCTGGTTCTTTTTTCTGAAGAAGGGTCTAGGCGCGAAACATCAGCCTCCCTGCTCCTCTGATGCTGCTTGGCCTGCTGTGTTCATCCAGCCCCACACCGTGTTATCCAAGAATGTTTTAAACTGCCTATTGTCGATCTTCTACTTGTACTGGGCAACCTCCCCTTTTTAAACTCTATTCCTGTATTTGTGTCTGTATGTCATATTTTTTTTTCTGGCTTGTAGCTAATAAAACTTCTCTCCCTTTCACTCAAGTATAGGTTTTTTTATTGTTTCCTTAATTCTGACAAGTTGCAGAATGTGGGTGAAGTGTGTGATATAGCTGCTCACTGAAGAAATGTCAAAAGTGTTAGTTGTCACCAACGGAGACAGACTTAAAAGGAGATGCTGCCTGACCTGCTGTGTTCCTCCAGCTCTACACTTTGTTATCTGTAATGGTTTATCCCTTGTCTCAAAATTGTAACCGGCTCCACAAGTTCGATTCTTACAAAGAGCTGTCTCCTGGCCTGGCTCATTCTCCGGGTATCTAACTCCCATATGTAAGGATTGCAGCGCAAGGCTTTTTTGAGACTGCAGGAAATATCTGGCATTTTTTTGTTAGCCTAGTTTGATTCCTTCCAGAGCAGTCTGTGACCACCCCCCAACACGGTCAAGTCCATGAGGCAAATACCCTTATTAAAGTTTCCTCTGGTTTCTCCCTGTAACTTCACCACCAAATAAAGGAGAAACTGGCCTTGTATTGCGTGACCAAGATGATTTAAAAGGTCAGGAATTTCACACCAGAGGTTAGAGGTTGTTATTGTTTTCTCTGGAGGAGACGTTTCAGCGGGAGCCCATTGGTGGTCTGCAGACTGATGAGGTCAGTTGCAGTAAATTCTTCTCCATTCTCATCCTCACTCGGCTCCTCAATCAGAGGGAGATTAAAAGTAAGAAGCAAAAAGCTTCCTCACCCAGCAGGGAATGGTTCTGTCCAACAAATTAGCAACACTGGTCTTTGAAACCAGCACTGAAACAGGCTGACTGCAAAGGGAAGGGATTGCAGCACATGAGTAGGTGGGAGTGAGGGATTTGATGGTCATTGTGGAAACTGCAAATGGATAACACCCACTGACTCACAACTGGTCATCTCCATTAACCAAAACAAAGCCAGCTAATTGCCATTAACCAACTCTAAACTAGCAGATGATCCACACTGACCAATACTGAACAGTTACCTTGTAACTTTCAACTTGGGTAATTGCATGTAGGTCCCTAGGAGCAATTCACAGCTCTTCCCAAAGTCAGGCTAGAGCTGAGGGGCAATTACTGGGCAGAAGAGAGTCAGGGGGGACCTCATGGCCTTCAGAACATAACCAGCGTCTGTGACCGCGCCCCCCCCCCCCACTGCCAACACAGTGACGACGCGGGGGTCTGTCTCTGTGACCCCCGCACATGGTGACAGGGCAGGGGCCTGTGTCTGTAATCGCCCCCACACGGTGACAGGGTGAGGTCTATGTCTGTGATCACCCCCCCCCCAAATGGGGATGGGGCAGAGGTTTGTGCCTGTGACCCCCCCACATGGTGTTGGGACTTAAGTTGCAATAATGTTTGCTAGATCTGTGTGTCAAATGTCAACCATCCATTTCACATGAGCTCATCATCAGAATGATCCCATCTGTCTATAAAACAAATGACCTGAGAACATCCTTGGAAATGTTCAAAATCACACACCATCCTGAATTGATTAACAAGTCATTAGTTCCAGAAGAAAGTGATTATCCTTTCCATTAACCCCGCAGTTGCTGCAATAATTAGCCCAGTACAAAGAAGGGTCTTAATTCTCTGGGTGAGACTCAACAATACTGAGGTTTCCAATGAAGCCAACTTTATAGCGTGTGGAACTGTACAAATTCCCCTTTGTGTACTGACTAGTGAATGGAGGTCAGTGGTAAACAGCATGAGGGAGCCCTGACTCCAGCAGGAACATTGTCAGCTAGGACACTGAGGAAAGGAATCGCATTTGACTGTTCCATTTCGAAGATGAATTTGAGACCAGGATGGAGATCAGATTGTTATCTGAGATAACAAGGTGTGAAGCTGGATGAACACAGCAGGCCAAGCAGCATCAGAGGAGCAGGAAGGCTGATGTTTTGGGCCTAGACCCTTCTTCAGAAGATTTCAGCGCTCCTCTGATGCTGCTGGGCCTGCTGTGTTCATTCAGCTCCACACCTTGTTATCTCAGATTCTCCAGCATCTGCAGTTCCTACTATCTCTCAACTGAGTGAGTAACTGGGTTCATAAGTTCTGCCATTATTGATTGAGATAATGGTGGTTGGTCTGGAGACAATGGTATGGTTCTCCAGGGAGATGCCTATGGGAACCTTGACTGGCCCATTGGTGCATACACTAGCAACAACAAAGCAAATGGACACTGTCTTGCTATTGAAATGCTGGACATGGCCTTCCTAAAGGTGAAGGTGTTGGTGGACACGTTGTTCAAACTGGTCGGTGCCTTTGTTGGGTTCCACAGGAAACGTCTGTTCAATGCAGTATGGTGTAACCTCCTGCCCCTTCCCTGTTTCCGATCTGGTGATGGTTTACGATATAAGAAGCTGCAGCACATGAGAAACTCCTGTCATGCTCTAACCAATCAAAGTCAACCTATTCGGTTCAGAGTTTAACAAAACCTGGCTGTTAATTGTCAGTCAGCAATAATCGGTGCATTATAGAGTCATAAAACATGGAAACGGGCTCTTCACTTTAACCAGTCCATGCTGAATATAATTCCAAACTAAACAAGTCCCAACTGCCTGCCCCTGGCCCATATCCCTCCAAACCTTTCCTATTCACATACCGATCCAAATGTCTCTTGAACACTGCACTTGTACCCACACCCACCACTTCCTCAGGAAGCTCATTCCACACACCCACCATCCTCTGTTTAAAAAAATTTACCTCTTTTGCCTTTTTTAATCTCTCGCCTCTCACCTTAAAAATGTGCCTCATAGTGTTGAAATTCCCCAATCCTTAGGAAAAGGCAACTACCTTTAATCCTATCCATACCTCTCATCATTTATAAACCTCCACAAGATCACCTGTCAACCTCCTACACTCCAGTGAAAAACATCCCAACCTATCCACCATTTCTATATAACTCAAACCTCACATATCCCAACAGCATCCTGGTAAATCTCTTCTGAATCTTCTTCAGTTGAATGATATCCTTCCAAAACTGGGTGAGCAGAACTGAGCACAGTGCTCCAGAAGAGGCCTCACCGAGGCCCTGTACAACCTCAACATGAAACCCTGACTCCTGTACTCAAATCTCTGGACAATGAAAGCAAGCGTGCCAAACGCCTTTTTAACTATCCTTGTCGATATGTGATGCAAACTTTAAAGGATTATGTACCCGGATCCCTAGGTCGGTCTGTGCTACAACAGTACCCAAGGCCCTATCGTTAATTGTATAAGTCTTGCTTTTGTTTGTTTTACCAAAATGCAATACCTCACATTTATCCAGATTGAACTACCACCTGCCATATTTCAGCCCATTGATCCATTTGATCAAGATCCCTTTGTGATCTTAGAAAGCATTCTTCACTGTCCACTATACCACCAATGCTGGTGTCATCCACACACTTACTAACTGTGCCTCCGACATTCTCATCCAAGTCATTTATATAAATGACAAGCAAAATAGGACCCAGAACCGTTCCCTGTAGAACACCGCTGGTCGCAGCCCTCCAGTCCGAAAAGTAACCCCCCATCATTACTCTCCGTCTCCTGCCATTAAGCCAATTTTGTAACCAATTGGCTAGCTCACCCTGAATCCCATGTGACCCACTTTACGAATGAGTCTACAATGCAGAGCCTACTCAAAGGGTTTACAAAAATCCAAATAAACAACATCTACTGCTCTGCCATCATCAATCTTCTTGCTAACTTCCTCAAAAAACACAATCAAATTTGTGAGATACAATTTTCCTCTCACAAAACTATGCTGACTATCTCTAAATGTCCATAAACCCTGTTTGTTATAATCACCTCCAACAATTTACCCCCAACCAAAATCAGACTCACAGGTCTGTAGCTGGGACAACACCTCTACCAATCAGAGGTAGAGGTGCCAACCAGAATGCCCCAATCAGCACTCGCCTGTCTTTCAGCGCAAATGGTGGCTTTGTCATTGAGTTGGCATTCTTGCAAAAGCTCCTGATGAGTGCAAGAGGAAAGCCTCTAGGACAATGTATCTTTTCTCATCAGTCGGCTGGCACTGTTCTGATCTTGTTAATCAACACATAATCCGAGATCTGAATGAACGCAGCAGGCCAAGCAGCATCAGAGGAGCAGGAAGGCTGACGTTTCAGGCCGAGACCCTTCTTCGGAAAAAATTTTTCCAGGCCCGAAATTTTTCCTGCTCCTCTGATGCTGCTTGGCCTGCTGTGTTCATCCAGCCCTACACCTTGTTATCTCAGATTCTCCAGCATCTGCAGTTCCTACTATCCGCACATAATCCAGGGGGCAGGCCTTCAAAGCTTGCTTTGTCAGTTTTGAGTTGAAAAGAATCAAAAGAAATCTGGGCGTTAAAAGTTGGTAATGGGAAACGTGACCTTGAGGCTGTTAGATACTTACAAAATCTGAACTGGTTTATCGACTTTCTTCAGGCCAGCCAATTACCTGTTCTCAGGTTGATATGTGACTCCAGTGGGCTCCCTCAGCTGTGTCCGAGGCCAGTTTGCGTTGGGCACATTGTGGCCCCCTTACCAGCAGTTTAACAAACATTTTGACAGAAATCAAGAGGCTTCAGTAGGAAATTCTGCAGGCACAGGGGCCAACACATGCTGGGGAAACAGGAAAGCAAAACTGAACTAAAATGCAGATTATCAAGTGATTAAATCAACCAAGTGAAGGATGCATAATTTTGCAAGTGTTGCCAACGCTTTTTACAAGTCAATTAATGAGCTTTGACGTGTTAGGAATCAACTAATTGCCTTCAACAAGAAGGAAGTAGAAAAATCTGGCATGGAAATCTCCCTCAATGCATTAGCATTTCCCTGCAGGCTGCCTGCTTTGCTCAGGGTCACGTGACAAATACACCACAAAAATTTGGATTAAATTTTGACACACTCATTGTTGTCACGAACTCTCACTCTGATGTTTTGAAAAGGGGTATTCTCAGGGTGTGGGGCATTACCGGATAGTTTGGCACTGGCCCCAAATGCTGGTCGGTGCACCATAGGAAGGATGGGATTGCACTGGATTGGGTGATTCACCAGGATGCTGCCTGCGATGGAGTAGTTTAACTGTGAAGCGAGGCAGCGAAAACTGCAGATGCTGGAGTCAGAGACGACACAGTGTGGAGCCGGAGGAACACAGCAGGCCAGGCAGCAACAGAGGAGCAGGACCCGAAACATCAACGTTCCTGCTCCCCTGATGCTGCCAGGCCTGCTGTGTTCCTCCGGCTCCACGCTGTGTTAACTATGAAGGCAGGCTGGGTACTCTTGGGTTGTTTTCTTTGGAGCAGGGAAGGCAAAGGTGGGTGGGGGGTGGGGGGGGGCGGGGTGGGGGGCGCCCGATAGAGGTTGTGTGAGATTATGAAAGGCATGGAAAGGCGGGGGGAATAGGAAACAGCTGTTCCCCTTAGTTGAAGGGTCAATAACAAGGGGGCATAATTTTAAAGTGAAAGGCAGAAGGTTTACAGGGGATTTGAGGAAAAGCTTCACACCGAGAGGGTGGTGGGGGCCTGGAATGCATTGCCTGGGAGGGGAGTTATGGTGGGAAACTTCACAACCTCTAGAAAGTACATGGTTCAGCATTTGAAATGTCATAACATTCAAGGCTATGGGCAATGAATAGCCTCCTCCTGCTCCCATGTCCCCTGTTCCTCCCCATGATCTAGAACTTCTCCCATGTTCTTGTGACTTCTAGAATAGAACCTTCAACAGGCAGGGGCTACATTTCCACATCTTTAGAACATGAGCCTTGATTGGCCAAGAGCTGGATCCAGAGGCTGTTTCAGCAGCCAATTGAGCGCTAGGACACTGAGGCTGGCTTTGGTGGTGTCATCGAACAGGCCAGGTCAAGATCATGACAATTACTCTTCTAAAGGGTGCAGTCTACACCACCTACTGAATAACTTCATCAGACAACAGCCTGGGGACGGATGTCACGAACATGAGAGAGGTCATCGTCACAATGCCCCGATTCAAACGCCACATCGAAAACTGGTACGTTTGAGTTTCTTTTGCCAGAGTTTCGCCAGAATGAACTGGGGGAGATGGCAGGGGAGTGACGAGAAGCAGGAGGCTGGTTGAGGCCCAAGACGATGGGCTGAACGTCCTCCGCCCATGCAGTAACCGATGTGTGATTCTGCTTTCTTTTGGCAGATGAAACCCGGAGGCTTTCAACTTAAATCTTTTCATTGTGATGTCACAAACGGAGCTGGCGCCAGCTCTCTGGGTACAGCAACAAAGTAAGTCACCATTGGACAATGGAGAGGTTCCATTATACACCATGACCCTGCAGTTCCTCTCATTTTAACCTGTCACCACAGCTTATTACATCTTTTTAAGGCCGTTTTCAAGTCGGGTGCCTCCAAAATAAGGGGACGTCTAACACGGGATACAAGATATGCAGAGTATTTTGACCTTATTGTAGGATAATAGGTCGGCACAGCATTGTGGGCCAAAGGGCCTGTCCTGTGCTGTACTGTTCTGTGTTCTATGTTCTATGTTCTTTTGTAAAACACTAGTTCAGCCTGCGCTGTGTCCAGTTCTGGGCTGTACACCTCAGGAATGATGTCTAAGCCTTGGGGAAGGTACAGAGGAGGTCCACCTGACCAGTACCAGGGATGAGGAGCGTTGGACCCAATGGAGAGGCTGGTGTTGTTTTCCATAGAAGAGATGTTGCAAAGGTAATAGTTCTAATATATTACATAAATTGATGAATCAGAAACTACTTTCAGGGAAAGGTGTTTACCAAAGGACATGGTAACCAGCCAAATGGGGAGAGATGAGCATAAGGAGCTCTGTGTACCGAGCTGGTGAGTTGGCAATGCACCGTTGGAGAAGGTAGTCGCGTTGTGGAGCTGTTGTTGTTGGACTGGGACAGACAAAGTCAGGAGTCAAACAGCACCAGGTTATAGTCCCATGGGTTTATTTGAAATTAGTTTTCGGACAGCTGCTCATTTACCTGAAAAAGGGGTAGTGCTTCGAAATCTTGTGATTTCAAATGAGCGCAGCATTTAACTTCTGAGACGTAGTGGAGGCAGGTTCAACAGGAAGTTTCAAAGAGATTTTGAAATGGACAATAGTTGAAATAGAATTGTTTGGCTGGGGGTGAGAGTAGGAACAGCATTGGACATCATTCAAAGGGCTAGCACATGCACATTGGGCAGAATGGACACCATCCATCCAGGCAAACTGATTCTGCCATTACAATGGGAGGTTGGTTTGATATCTCCCAGATGTGTGAGGAGCTAGGCTGAGCAGCAGAAGCATTCCTCACACAAATGCTGTTCCAGAAATAGTTTTATTTCTCTGGTTCCTTTGTCCGGCCCCTTACAGTTGGTATGGGAACCAGGGTGTTGGTAAACTCTGACAGAACAATGCCTGGCTCACAACACCCTCCACCGCACCACCCCCCCCCCCCCCCCCACCCCCTGCCCTCCCCCCCAATTTATCTCGAATGGACAAGCTTCAATCCCATCCCAAAACACCACAGCAGAAACACAAACCCTTCAAAAAGGAGCTGGAAAGGAGATTGGGTGGGAATGGGGGAGGGACCTGGGAGGATCTGAAGTGGGAGTAGGAACAGGAATGAGAAATGAAATAATCCAGTTCCTTCTGGTGGCATGTATGTGCCTCTTTGCTGGTGTGTGAGAGGGAAAGGGATTGGGCAAAGGTTAAATGTGGGGACAGAGACATGTTAGCCATGTTCACGAGGATAGGTCCATTTGGCCCATCCAGTGTCTGCTCGTGCTTTTCCATTGCATCTCCTCCCACTACACCTCATCGTTTTGGAACAATGTCTCTCCCGTTTTCTCTTGTCCACTCAGTCAGTTACGTTCAAAGTGGGCAAACAGCTAGGGCCAGGGAGAGAAATCACTGTTCTGAACCCAGGACCGCTCTCCCCTGACAGCACAGCCAGCCCCTTGAACCCTGGACTCTTGCTTGTTACACACTTAGCACACAGAACATTACAGCGCAGTACAGGCCTTTCGGTCCTCAATGTAGCACCAACCTGTGAAACCAATCTGAAGCCCATCTAACCCACACTACTCCATTATCATCCAAGATAATAAAGTGTGGAGCTGGATGAACACAACAGGCCAAGTAGCATCTCAGGAGCACAAAAGCTGACGTTTCAGGCCTAGACCCTTCATCAGAGAGAGGGTCCGAAATGTCAGCTTTTGTGCTCCTGAGATGCTGCTGGGCCTGCTGTGTTCATCCAGCTCCGCACTTTGTTATCTTGGATTCTCCAGCATCTGCAGTTCCCATTATCTCTGATCTCCATTATCATCCATATGTTTGTCCAATGACCATTTAAATAATATACAATAATTACTTCGCCCACTTCCTGTGGCAAAGATGCTGCTCTCTGAGCACAAAGATCTCTCTCTGTTTATTGACTGAATTAACTACCGACTACTTCACCCTGCCATCCACAAGTGGAAACATTTGCTCACTGACGGAGTTATACAGTCTTAGAGCTATACGGCGCGGAAACAGACCCTTTGGTTCAACTCGTCCATCCCAACCTGATATCCTAAACTGATCTAGTCTCATTTGCCGGCATTTGGCCCATATCCCTCTAAACCCTTCCTATTCATGTACCCATCCAGATGCCTTTAAAATGTTAGAAATCACATGACACCAGGTTATAGCCCAACAGGTTTATTTGCAAACACAAGCTTTCAGCGCCTCGCTCCTCCTTCAGGTGTTAGTGAGAGAGATAGTATCAGACACAGAATTTATGAGTAAAAGGTCAAAAGGTTCACACCGTTGATGAGGATGCATTAGACAAACCGAAGGCGCCGTTAAATCTTTGATCAGTTAGAAGGTGTTCATTGATCAATATGTACATGTACGTCGCCGACTTCCTTTCAAGTCACCGCCCTGAGAGAACGAAAGGTTTGTTTCAGTGTAAAGCAGATGTGACATTTTAGGCCAGACAATGAATGTTAGCTGTGAGGCCTTGTTTAGAATCTGTTTGTGTTTTGGTTTGGAGTCAGACCGGTTTTATTTCTAAAGTGGGAATTTGTAAGATGGCACATTGTGCGTTTCTGTGTGTCTGTGTGTGTGTTTGAGAGAGTGTGTGCATGTGACGAAGGGAGAGGAAAGTGCCTGTGTGTGTTTTGGCTTTTGATTAGATTCCCTACAGTGTGGAAACAGGCCCTTTGGCCCAACAAGTCCACACCGGCCCCTGAAGCATCCCACCCAGACCCATCCCCCTATAACCCACACACCCCTGAACACTACGGGCAATTTAGCATGGCCGATCCACCTAGCCTTCACATCTTTGGCTGTGGGACGAAACCGGAGCACCCGAAGGAAACCCACGCAGACACGGGGAGAATGTGCAAACTCCACACAGACAGTTACCCGAGGCTGGAATCGAACCCGGGTCCCTGGCGCTGTGAGGCTGCAGTGCTAACCGCTGAGCCACCGTGCCGTGTGTGTGTGTTGCTGTGAGAGAGGCAATGGAGAGTGCAGGATGACATGCCAGGATCTGCGCTGGACATACCTGGAAAATGAGGGGTCAACCTGGTGAAGCCACCAAACAGGAATACTTACATGCCAAACTGCGAAAGCAGCAAGTGATAGACAGAGCTAAGTGATCCCACAGCCAACTGCTCCGGTCTAAGCTGTGCCGTCGTGCCATCTCCAGCGGTGAATGGTGATGGACAATTAAACAACTCACTGGAGGAGGAAGCTCCTCAGATATCCCCATCCTCATTGATGGAAGAGCCCAGTACAGCAGGGCAAACGTCATGATGAAACATTTGCAAAAATCTTGAGCCAAAGGTGCCGAGTGGAAAATCCACCTTGGCCTCCTTCCGAGGCTCGTAGTTTAGTGACAAGAAAGTTTGCACCATACACATGCTAAGTAATGACCATCTCCAACAAAAGAGAATCCTTGATGCTCCATGGCATGACCATGACTGAATCCCTGACTATCAACATCCTGGGGGTCACCACTGACTGGAAACTCAACTGGACTCGTGAAATAACTCCCCTCCTGACTCCCCAAAGCCTGTCCCACCAATTACAAGGCACAAGGCAGGAGTGTGATGGAATACTCCCCACTTGCCTGGATGGGGGCAGCCCCAACAACACGCAAGAAGCTCAACACCATCCAGAGCAAATCATGGAACCTCATCGGCTCCTTTCAACATTCATGCCTTCCACCAAAGTCGCAGCAGTGTATACCATCTACAAGATGGGCTGCAGTGATTCACCAAAGATCCTCAGACAGCACCTTCCAAACCCAAGACCTCTTCCATCTTGAAGGACAAGGGCAGCAGATACATGGGAACACCACCCCCTGCAAGTTCCCCTCCAAGCCCCTCACCATCTTGACTTGGAAGTATATCGCCGTTCCTTCACTGTAGCTGGGTCAGAATCCTGGAATTCCTTCCCTAAAGGCATTGTGGGTCAACCCACAGCACATGGGCTGCAGCTGTTCAAGAAGTCAGCTCACCTCCACCTTCTCAAGAGGGGCAACTAGGGACGGGCAATAAATGCTGGACCCAGCCAGTGATGCCTATGTCCCTCACCTAATTGAGAAAAAGGTCATGTGTTTAGGGTAGAATGTATGGATGCTGCTGACATAGGAATATAGACTGCGATGTCATTGTAGAACTTCAAAACTGCAGGAGGAGGTGTGGGAGAAGGTTTGGCTACAGGAGAGCTGGAGGAAGGAGGCTTCAAGTGGAGGGGCTGGTGGGGAGTGAATAAGACTACAAGATTGATTGAGAGAGAAGGAGGGGCCTGTGGTCAGGCAGTGGGAGATTGTGAGGCTGCAAAGGATAAAGAATCGTATTAAACTTGTCAACAAGAAATGCTCAGCAACGTGGGAGCTAGAAACAGCTGAACTAAGGAATTTGTGGTGAATAAACGTGGAATCTCTAGTTTAAGGCAGACTAAGTTTTGTGGAGCAGGTATGACCTCTATGTTCTGGATGCTTTATAATAAACACTGTACATCAATTGTTAAAATCATATTGAAGATTGAGGTTTAAGATGCAGTACAAAATATTGTAACATCCTGGTTAAATTGTTATAGCTTCGTCCATATATGATCATAGCACATCAACTATGGTGTGACCAGTTTGTGGAAGGTGTGTTTAGCAGATAGATTTTAGTGTGTGTCAGTTACTGTAAAAACGCACTTTGTTAACTTCTGCCTGTTGTCTTCTGCCAATTTAAATATTGTGGTTTCTTAGAAATTGATGCTTTCCTTATGTGTTGGATCTCTAGTTTTGATGGAAGGGTTTGATAATTCACAAAAGCGAAATCATGTCTGACTCATGTAATGAAGTCTCGACCAGAGTGGATAAGGGGGAACCAGTAGATGAGTTGTATTTGGTCTATCAGAGGGCATTCACCAAGGTATCTCACAAAAGGTTAAGTCATGAGATAAGAGCCTATAATGTTGGAAGTAGGATATTGGCATAGATAGAGAATTGGCTCATGGGTAGTAAAAGCAAGTGGGGGTAAGAGACAACGTCACAAAGTGCTAGCAAAACTCAGCAGGTCAGGCAGCTCTGTGGGAAGAAAGCAGAATCAAACTTTAAAAGTCCAGTGAGTCTTCATCAGAACTAGCTACTGGGCTTGAAACGCTAACTCAGCTTCCTTCACACAGATGCTTCAGGGCTGCTGAGTTTCTTCAGGACTTTCTGTCTTTGTTACAGATCTTCAGCATCCTCAGGTCTTTAAAATAAAAACTGAAACAACCACGGAAGCTGTAAATCAGGAACAAAAACTGAAGTTGCTGGAAAAGCTCAGCAGGTCTGGCCGCATCTGTGAAGAAAAATATCAGAGTTAATGTTCCGGTGACCCTTCTTCAGAACCAGCAACTTCCGTTTTTGATCTTCAGGTCTTTGTTTGATTTTAGTGGGAATATGGGGATCGTTTTCAGGCTGGCGACATGTGATCAGTGGGCTCCACAGAGATCAATGCTGGGACCGCAACTGTTCACAGTATATATTAACAACTTGGAGGAAGGAAGTGAATGTACTGTAACCAGATTTGCAGACAACCCGGAAATAGCTGAAAGGGCAGATAATGGGAGGGTTACAAACAGTTTATAGAGAAATAGTGACAGGTTAAGTTCGTGGGTAAAAATTTGGTAAATGGAGTATATTGTGGGAAAATGTGAAGTTGTTCATTTTGGAAAGAGAACAAAAGGACACAGCATTATTTAAATGGTGAAAGGCTGCAGAAAGCTACAATACAAAGGGGCTTGGCGGAGCTTGTACACGAAACACAGAAAACTAGCACACAGGTACAGCAGGTAATCAGGAAGGGCTAATGGAATGGAGGCTGTAAGGACTGCAGATGCTGGAAGGTGGAATTAATAAATGTGGAGCTGGAAAAGCACAGCAGGTCAAACAGCGTCCGAGGAGCAGGGAAGTCAATGTTTCGGGCCGAAACCCTTTAGATGGAGTCCTGTCGAAGGGTTTCGGCCTGAAGGACTGACTTTGCTGCAAAAGCACTGACAGCACTGCACCCACCAAAAGTTTTACCAGCCCCTTTTGGAGGTATGGAAGGAGTAATGGGGAGGGGGGCGGGGGGCGCGGATCAGGACCACTGCAGGAATATCACAATGTGGAAGCTGACATTCTGTCTCCCGTCATTCTTGATGAAAAGGAAAAGGGAAAGGCACAGCATCCGAGATATTTTTGGAAATTTGACAGGACACTGAGACATTAAATGAAAGACTGGGACATTCCTGGCAAAACGAGACATCTAGTCTTTTTGATGAGGTTCTGGTCATCAGCATGCTCATAGGACAAATATGGCCAAGTGCTGTCTCAGAGATAGTAGGAACTGCTGATGCTGGAGAATCTGAGATAACGAGGTGTAGAGCTGGATGAACACAGCAGGCCAAGCAGCATCAGAGGAGCAGGAAAGCTGATGTTTCGGGCCTCGAACCACCTTGTTATCTCGGTGCTACTATTGTTCCTGCTTTATATCTTTCTATGTCTGTAACAACCTGCTTTTAAATCTATTTCTGTGCCTTGGAAACTTAATTTATTATGGTGTGGAGGCTTTTAGGTGTTTTACTAGCTCACAGACACTCTATAAATGTGAGCTATTGGTATGTTGGCTGCTGAAGTTCCCAGTGTAACTATCAGAAAGCTTCTGAAACTATCAGCGTGAAAACTCTAAAATGGGTGTCCCTGGTGATACAAAATGGGTGCACTCACATGGCAGGGTTTCCTGTTGACTGTATTCAGATACAAAATCTCCCGGGTTAGCTGCACCAGGCCAGTCGTTAAGAAAGCCCTGTTAACAGATGTATTCCAACTCTGGTGCACAGACAATATTTACAGCAAAGGGTTAACCATTGCATTGCCAGCAGGAAAGGAGCAAGGTTTTGAGACCGCACTTTGTGAGGGTTTTTTTTCGATCAGGCCTTCCCTTCCCGCAAAGCCCCAACCCTCTCAAACAAAGACAGAACAAAGGAACAGAGAGGGAGGAGTGACTGCAATGCTGAGGTGGGGGTGGGAGTAAGGGTTATATCCCTGGCTGCACAGCCCTTATTGTAAAGTGTAAGAAATGTAAACAGGCAGTGTGCTACGTGACTGGGAGGGCAGTTCTGGAATGAGAGAGGCAGAGGGAAGGGGGGTGGGTGTGTGGAGGCAGAGGAATATGGAGGGGGGGGTGCAGTTTGCAGGCAGCTGAGGAATGTAGGCTTCTGGCAAAAAGAAGTAATTGGCTTTAATGGCAATGATTGTATGTGTGTTTGGGAGAGTGTCTAAATATTTGAGTATGTCTGTGACAATGTGTGTGTGTGTGTGCAAGTGTCTGTTATGAGTTGTATCTCTGTAGGAATGACTGTGATAGTGTGTGTCTGACAGAGTGTTTCTATCTGAGTGTTAATGTGTGTCTATCAGAGTGCATGTTTTTGAGTGGCATGTCTGTCTGAGGGTGTGTTTCTGAGTCTATGTCTCTATGTCTATTTTGTGATTCTATGCATGTGTGTATCTCAGTATGTGTCTGTATGTAATTTGTCTAACTGGGTATGGCTGTGTAATTTGTGTGTCTGTGAATCTGTCTTTGTGTATTTTGTGTAACTGGGGAGTACCTCTGACTGCATTGTTTATAACTGTGTGTATTTCAGTGTGAGTAGGTATTTTGTGTGTGTGTGTGTTTCTGTCTGTAACTCTGAATGTGATTTTCTGCGTGTATGTGTTTCTGTGTGTCTGTACATCCCAGGAGTACCATCTCCCTCTTCTGACGAACCACAAAGCTGCTTTCCCTCTCGCTCTCTCTTCTCACAGCCGTGCCAGTTTTTACGTGCTGACGCAGAGAGGCAGTTTAGCTCTGGGGTTTTTCCACTTATGTTGGGTTTAGTGTTGAAGGAGGGCTGCTTAAGAACAGGGCCCTATAAATGAAATCCACTCTTTCACCAGTCACCGATTCAGTTGCAGTAAAGTAACCGAGTGATCTGTGAGCAGCTCAGGGATCCTCTAGCCTCTGGGATCCCAGGCACAGGTAACCAACAACGATTCTGGGACATTTTTCAGCAATAGATAAATTCTAGTTTTGTTTTTGAAACGTTTAGGGAAGGGTGAATTTTTTAATACGTGAAACTGCAATTTGTGAAATCGATTCCCGGGGCTTTGTGTATGTTGGGATTTCTGAGACACAACGTCTTTATAAAAACCCATTCTCACAATGAGGACTTTGCATTTAAACACATCCTCGTGTGGCTTTAATATTTGAGAGAATCTGGCAAATGGTGTAGGCGAACCGCCTATTAATTCTCGTTGTCCGGAAACAAAGGGGTCTGTCCGTTTGACAAGAAAACATTACTGAGCGGTTTTTTTACAGGATTTAATGATCCGCTCAGATCATTTTCCTGACAGTTTTTTGAAATATATGTAGGAAGGTGATATTTGGTTTGGAAGGGTTTTTTTAAAGAATAAAAAAAATCTGCTGTATTTTCCGTGACTATTTGCGAATTGTATTGGACCCTTTTCCCGGAAAGTTGTATCTCTCTCTCTCTCTTTCTCTCTCGTTTTTTTTGTTGTTTTTCTGTTTTTTTTATTTATTCTCTCAAACAGAAGGCTGGAGAAGTACTGGACCAAGAGTAAGGGCGTTATCCCCGGAGTACAGTACTGCTTTTGTTGTATGTATTGTTGTATGTAGCGAATTATTGCATTTTTAAAAATTGTTTTGTAAAAAGATCACACAAAAAGAAATTAAGAGGCACACACACACGAGAAACCTCGTCTGTAATGAAAAAGATCTTTTCAGAGAAGCATAGATTTTTTTAAGGAAAAGCAGAGAAGGTTTACGTGGGTGAGGTCTGGAGGGAAGTGTTTTGAGTGAGTGTGTGTGTGTGTGTGTGTGTGTTTTGGAGGGGGATGTAGAAGACATAAACGAACTGAAAAAATGGATTTGTAAAAGAGAGGGGCCCTGTACTGAGCGGAATATGCACAACGTGCTCTCCCCATTTGTAAATGGAGATTTATACAGAGGGCACTGAGACAGATACAATCCAGCAGAGAGACGAAATATTATTTCTAAGGCAGAATAGAGAATGGATTAAATCCCAATAGAGAATGGAAGTGTTTTTATTGTGGGGGGGATTGGTTGGGCGGGGGAGACAATGGGGATTGATTTTAATATTGGAATAAAGTGATCAGATATAAAATGAGATAGAGTTGGTGCTGTGTGTCAACGATCAGTCCTGATTAAACCCCCCCTCTGTTTCTCCTCCTTCCTCCCTCTTGTGTGTGTGTGTGTGTGTGTGTGTGTGTGAGATCAGGAATGGCCCGGGGTGAAAAGATGCATTCTTTAAAAGATTTTCACAAAGACACCCTGAAGCCCTCCCCCGGGAAGAGTCCGGGTACCCGGCCCGAGGATGAAGCAGATGGGAAGGTGCAGCGGGAGAAATGGGCCAGCAAACTCGACTTTATCCTGTCCGTTGCCGGAGGCTTCATTGGTCTTGGGAATGTGTGGAGATTTCCCTATCTCTGCTACAAGAACGGTGGAGGTAAGTGTGTGCTTTGGGCAGGGGGATGATACTGTGTGGGAGGCCATTCGGCCTTGCACAAGGGAGTGGGGCGGGGGGGGTAATTATGTACTGTGCGTTTTATCTTTTGTTGGGTTTGTTCTGCTGAACCGCCTCCATGCAGGAACGTAAAGGGTGTGCATTTCTTTTTCATCTCCCTGAGCATAGTCGATTACTTCCCCTCGCCTCCCTGTGTCTCTGCATCTGCCTTCCCCCGCCCAAAAAGATACACAATATTGAGAATCCACGTGTTGGAATCCTAATCTTAATTAAAACAAGAGACAGGAGTGGCCTGCGGTACATTTGTTTCGTACACCATGCTGTATCTGTGCTCTCTGTAGCTGACTAAAATGGTGGCAGATACTGAAGCCCTGAGTATATTTACTGAAGGTTACAGCTTCTTCCCTCCATCCGTCCCCTGGGTCGTTGAATGTGGGAGATGCTCATCTCAGTGTGTGTCCCAGCTGGAATGACCTCTCCACCTTTCCCCCTCCTGCTCTGTGTACCATGCACAGCAATATCCACAAACATCCAGATAAAATGGTACCTTCGCCTCACCTGGGACTGTGTGTGGTTTGGATTTAGCAAGGCGGGCCTGTTATGATGTAAGGTTTGCGTTCACACAGGAACATTTTTTAAAAATGCTTTGCAAAATTTACCTTTTCTCCATTGACAAAGATAAATTTTAAATGGAAGATTGGTAGATGTCACAGCAGTTTTGTTCTGTGTCTGTGTGTGTGTGGGTGCCTGTGTGTGTGTGAGAGAGAGAGAGAGAGAGAGAGTGTGGGGGGATAAAGGCAAAGCCATATCAGAAATAGTATCAGGTAGAAACAGTAGATATGTTCCAACCAACCTTTATTCTCCTCCCCCTCTCATTAACTCTCACCCCTCTCCCCTCGCATATCCTTCTGATTCCTGCTCCTGAATAAACAGACCAACACACATTCACAATCTGTAACATCACGGCCCGGCATATCCCCCACACAACCATTACCGTCAAGCCAGGGCATCAATGGAGAGGGCAGGACGATATGCCAGGAGCAGCACCAGGCATAGCTGAAGATGAGAAGCCAACCTGGTGAAGTCACCAAACAGGATACTTACACACCAAACAGCGAGAGCAGCAAGTGATAGGCAGAGCTAAGCGATCCCACAGCCAATAGATCAGATCTAAGCTCTGCAGTCCTGCCAATATCCAGTCGTGAATGGTGGTGGACAATTAAACAACTCACTGGAGGAGGACACTCCACAAATATCCCCATCCTCAATAATGGAAGAGTCCAGGACATCACGGCAAAAGATAAGGCTGAAGCATTCGCAGCAATCTTCAGCCAGAAGTGCCGAGTGGATGATCCATCTTCACCTCTTCTAGAGGTCCTGAACATCACAGATGCCAGCCAATTCGATTCACTCCACGTGATATCAAGAAACAGTTGGAGACACTGGACACTGCAGTGGCTACGGGCCCTGACAACATCCTGGCAATAGCACTGAAGACTTGTGCTCCAGAACATGTGCTCCCCTCGCCAAGCTGTTCCAGTACAGTTACACTCTGGGATCTACCCAACAATGTGGAAAATTGCCCAAGTGTGTGCAGTACACAAAAAACAGGACAAATCCAACCCGGCCAATTCCCACCCCATCACTCCCCTCTTGATCATTAGCAAAGTGACAAAAACAGTAATCCCCATGAACTGCATGGCAAAACAGGAACTCAGTTGTTCAGAGTCCAGTCACTTCTTTCAAGTTACCGTCCAGACTATGCACTGAAACAGATGAGAGGGAACATTGTGGGAACATAATGGGTGGCCCCATTGGCATCACAGAAATAACCTGCTCAGTGACACCCAGTTTGGGTTCTGCCAGGGCCACTCAGCTCCTGATCTCATCACAGCCTTCGTTCAAGCATGGACAAAAGAGCTGAATCCCAGAGGGTGAGGTGAGAGTGACAGCCCTTGACATCTAGGCTGCATTTGACTGAGTGTGGCATCAAGGAGCCCTGGCAAAACTGGGATCAGTGGGTATCAGGGAGCAAACGCTGCAGTACCTGACACATAAGAAGATGGTCATGGTTGTTGGAGGTCAATCATCTCAGCTCCAGGACATCTCTGCAGGAGTCCCTCAGGGCAGGAGCTTCATCAGTGACGTTGCTCACTGCATCACAAGGTCAGACACCATCTGTGAAAAGACAATCAAGTTTCTGCTCAGTGACTTTCATCAGAACTGTACAAGATACCCAGCAGAAATTCACCAAAGATCCTGAGGCAGCACCTTCCAAATGACCACGACCACTTCTATCCAGAAGGACAAGAGCAGCAAATACATGGGAACACCGCCCCCTGCAAGTTCCCCTCCAAGCCACTCATTATCCTGACTTGGAAATATATCGCTGTTCCTTAAGTGTCACTCGGGCAAAATCCTGGAATTCCACCCCTGAGAGCATCATGGATCAACCCACAGCACAGGGACTACAGCGATTCAAGAAGGCAGCTCACCCCCACCTTCTCAAGGGGCAATTAGAGACATGTGATAAATGCTGGGCCCAGCCAGCAACACTCATAGTCTTAGAGTGAATAAAAAAAACCATTAGCCTACACCTGGTCTTTTCGTTAGAACTGAAAAGAATGGCTTTTCAATCTTTGTGAACTGTTGCACCTCTCTAATTACTCTGCCTTTATTTTACTAATATTTTCTGCATTTTCTTCAACTTTGCAATAGCCATGTAATAATGCAGAGACCAGCACTGTGCTGTGAATTAGGTCACCAAGATTCTACATCTGTTGGTTCAGTGTCTCCTAGCTTTTGTACCCTGGTTGTTCATAAGTAGGCACCCCTTCTGATTTTTTGACTCTGGTCAAATTGCGTTGGAATTTTGAATCGTTTCTCTATTTCCAGTAGTCTTTGCTGCTGTGCAACGATTGCTTTTGTAATTTTGCTGAGGAAAACGACCTCTTTGTTCCTCCATTCATCAGGAATTTGATCCCTTTCTGTCTCATTCACTTAGTCTTGTTTCTGCCTGGCTACGGTTTGATGCTGCCTTCCATGTTATTTAACTGCGTTCCTACTGCTGTGTGACCCCACCCCCCACCTATGTCTTCCCCCATTCCTGACTGGTGGGGGGTAAGAGTCAGAACGCAACACTCTTGTCTCTTGACTTAGAAGTTTGTGGTTTGAGACCCACTCTAGAAACTGGAATAGAACCACTCCAAGCCTATCTCTGCAGTACCTGAGGGAGTGCTGCACTGTTGATGGTGAGATTTTGAACCGATCTCTGTCTGCACTCTTGTGGGAATGTCAGAAGATCCTTTGCTACACTTTTTGGAGAAGAGCAAAGAGGATGTTGTCCCCTGCAACTATCCCTTAGCCAGCACTGGTAAGGCAGGTCACCTGGTCATGCTGAATAGAATCTTGCTGTGTACAAAACCAGTTGCTGTTTTTCCTAGATCGCAACAGTGACTACACTTCAAAACATTTACCTCGGTGTCTGAAAAGTGTTTTGCGAAATATTTGTGGTTGTAAAAGATGTTCTCGAAATGCAAGTCAGTCTTTTCCTTCCCAATTTTATCATCAGACGAGCAACAAAAAAATTTGTGTGGATTGTGCTGGGTTTTTGTCTGAATTTGCTGAGGTCCCAGCACTCATTGATAGTGACAACAATCCCCCATTTTCTCTCAGCCCCACAAGCATCCCTTGATTCTAAGCTGCTGTTTTTGTGTGATTCTGGAGCCAAGTTGAAGCTCAAAAAGCATTTCCTACATTTTTCTTGGTTTTGAGAGCTGGAAGGATTCCTGCTGTTTGAATGCTGGCTTGTCGTGTGGTCTCTGGTCTGTAATCAGTTTGCTGTATGTTCTATGTGATCACACCAGCCGAGTGTCTGCTATTTGTTGGAATTAAATAATAGGATTTAGCACAAGTAGTTATCCAAACAAGTCCCGTTTGTGTCTAATGTACATTCTGCAAGAAATATTTCCCTTTCACCCTGCATCGTTTCTCCCTTGGCATTATTAGGTGGGGCTGAACAGAAGCAGCTGTGTGCTTTACACAATGCACCCCCTCAAAAAGTTTGGATAACAATCTTGTGGCTGTACAGACAGGGAGAATGCTGAGTTGGCACAAAGAACAGTTTGAGGGCCATTACCCCTGAAGGAATGTTGTACCCTGGTGCTTCTGCCAAGTTACCGACTCGCTTTAGCGATTCCAGTGGGGACATGCATTGTTCCCTCGTGGTGGCAATGAATAATAGTTGAACACCCCTTGGTAACAATAACCCAACAAAGAGATAGCTATCTTTTATTGCAACCTGTTAGCCATAATAGCTGAAACCGGCACAGTAACTCGTTACGGGCAGGAAACCAGGAGGCAGGAAACACTGCGACTGGTAACTCTGCCACTGGGAATGTAGGGAGAGGCAGAATGTAACAATTCTGGTCTTTAACCTGCCATCAGTGAATCCTTTTACACAAACAACTGAGACTTGAAGCACATTTTTAAAATACCTCCAAACAATACTAAGCTCCTGCATTCCAGTTTAAACCAAGTCAAGCATTTGGTGGTAATTTTTAGTTGAGGAGAAGATATATCAGGACAAACAGTAGAAAGTTTGGTCAGAGAGCTAGGCTCAGGAGTGTCTTCATGCAGCAGAGACACATGGGACTTTTCACGCAAGGTCTTCCCAGGGATAGGAGCTGGGAGCTGAAGGTCTGGTCCCAATCCAGCAGGAGTTAAAACTGGGAATACTCAAGAGAGCAGAACTTGAGGAACGCAAAGATGCTGGAAGCAAAGGAGTTGTCGGAGCAGAGGTTGGTAGCTATCGCTGAAGACAAGTCCACTAAATAAAGGTAAGAGTTCCAGAATGAAAGCTGAATCACATCGTTGTCCCCACCAGTACTGTACCCCAGTGTTATACAGTGACAGACCTGTCCCCCACCGGTACTGTACCCCAGTGTTATACAGTGACAGACCTGTCCCCCACCGGTACTGTACCCCAGTGTTATACAGGGACAGACCTGTCCCCCACCGGTACTGTACCCCAGTGTTATACAGTGACAGACCTGTCCCCCACCGGTACTGTACCCCATTGTTATACAGTGACAGACCTGTCCCCCACCGGTACTGTACCCCAGTGTTATACAGTGACAGACCTGTCCCCCACCGGTACTGTACCCCAGTGTTATACAGTGACAGACCTGTCCCCCACCGGTACTGTATCCCAGTGTTATACAGGGACAGACCTGTCCCCCACCGGTACTGTACCCCAGTGTTATACAGTGACAGACCTGTCCCCCACCAGTACTGTACCCCAGTGTTATACAGTGACAGACCTGTCCCCACCTGTACTGTACCCCAGTGTTATACAGTGACAGACCTGTCCCCCACCGGTACTGTACCCCAGTGTTATACAGCGACAGACCTGTCCCCACCGGTACTGTACCCCAGAGTTATACAACGACAGACCTGTCCCCACCGGTACTGTACCCCAGTGTTATACAGCGACAGACCTGTCCCCACCGGTACTGTACCCCAGTGTTATACAGTGACAGACCTGTCCCCCACCGGCACTGTACCCCAGTGTTATGCAGTGACAGACCTGTCCTCCACCGGTACTGTACCCCAGTGTTACACAATGACAGACCTGTCCCCCACCGGTACTGTACCCCAGTCTTATACAGTGACAGACCTGTCCCCACTGGTACTGTACCCCAGTGTTATACAGTGACAGACCCGTCCCCACCGGTACTGTACCCCAGTGTTATACAGTGACAGACCTGTCCCCCACCGGAACTGTACCCCAGTGTTATACAATGACAGCCCTGTCCCCACCGGTACTGTATCCCAGTGTTATACAGTGACAGACCTGTCCCCCACCAGTACTGTACCCCAGTGTTATACAGTGACAGCCCTGTCCCCCACCGGTACTGTATCCCAGTGTTATACAGGGACAGACCCGTCCCCCACCGGTACTGTACCCCAGTGTTATACAATGACAGCCCTGTCCCCACCGGTACTGTACCCCAGTGTTATACAGCGACAGACCTGGCCCCACCGGTACTGTACCCCAGTGTTATACAGTGACAGACCTGTCCCCCACTGGTACTGTACCCCAGTGTTATACAGTGACAGACCTGTCCCCCACCGATACTGTACCCCAGTGTTATACGGCGACAGACCTGTCCCCACCGGTACTGTACCCCAGTGTTATACAGTGACAGACCTGTCCCCCACCGGCACTGTACCCCAGTGTTACACAATGACAGCCCTGTCCCCACCGGTACTGTACCCCAGTCTTATACAGTGACAGACCTGTCCCCACTGGTACTGTACCCCAGTGTTATACAGTGACAGACCTGTCCCCCACCGGAACTGTACCCCAGTGTTATATAGTGACAGCCCTGTCCCCACCGGTACTGTACCCCAGTGTTATACAGTGACAGACCTGTCCCCCACCGGTACTGTACCCCAGTGTTATACAGTGACAGACCTGTCCCCCACCGGTACTGTACCCCAGTGTTATACAATGACAGACCTGTCCCCCACCGGTACTGTATCCCAGTGTTATACAGGGACAGACCCGTCCCCCACCGGTACTGTACCCCAGTGTTATACAGTGACAGACCTGTCCCCCACCGGTACTGTACCCCAGTGTTATACAATGACAGCCCTGTCCCCACCGGTACTGTACCCCAGTGTTATACAGTGACAGACCTGTCCCCACCGGTACTGTACCCCAGTGTTATACAGCGACAGACCTGTCCCCACCGGTACTGTACCCCAGTGTTATACAGCGACAGACCTGTCCCCACCGGTACTGTACCCCAGTGTTATACAGTGTCCCCACCAGTAATTGACCATTATCCAACAGCCTGTATGATCCCGGTCGTGAGCTTGAGCTCGGTGTTCACAGGGACAATGTCAGAGTTTCCTTCGAGTCAGTTGGAGAAAATGCCTTGGGAGCTGATAACATGAACTGTCACTCCTCCAGTGCTCGATTGCACAAATATTAATTGCCTCCTGCATTGATTGAAACTGGCTATTCTGAGTGTCATAAACAATTTGAAAATCTCAGCCAGTCACCATCCTGTTATTCCTAACTCCCAGTGACAGTGTTCCAGCTAGAATTCCGAATTCTCCTCGTCTATTGTTCATTCATTTTGGATGTGTGTATCCATGTCAAGGCCATCAGTCTTACCTGTTCAAAGCTGTGACACAATAAATAGCAGCGTGATTTAATGATGCTCACTGGGATTATTTTACAATTTAGGCAATTTTAACCTGTTCTAAGGAGCTTTCTGTTGAAGGTTCTGTTCTGTTGGCAAACCTGTTTTTACTGGCTGCCTGTAGGCATTGAATCAGAGTCAGTGTTCTAGTGTCTGTGACCTGTGTAGGTGATACAGTGTTGTCATTGTTGTAGTGTGGGAGAGATGGCAGCTCATTTCCACACAGCAAGATCCCACCAGAATGCTGCGTGTCAATGACCAGATGATCTATTTTATGGGAGTTGGGTGAGGGATTGGCTGGGGGAAACTAGAAGGAATTTCCCTGTTTGCTCCTACGTCTGGGTATTCTGTATCCAAGGGGTTGGGGGGGGTGGGGAGAGAGAGACAGAGGGAGGGAGGGAGAGAGAGAGAGAAACAAAGCCTCAGTTTATAGGCTGGTCATGGAGAGAGAGCAGGATGACATTGCCCCGCTGTCCAGCTCACTTGACCTCTCAATACAGTCATGGCCACTCTTATATTAACAATAATATCTCTCTCTTTTCATCAGCCAACCGTAGGAATTCCTCACTCTTAGCTTTGAGTCGTTATTCTTCATATACATAGCTGCACAGTATCTCAGAACTCTGGAGTAAGGAATTCCTTGTCCTGTGAGCTGCTGAACAGGGCTACATTGGGGATTGAAGATAATGAAATGTGAGGCTGGATGAACACAGCAGGCCCAGCAGCATCTCAGGAGCACAAAAGCTGACGTTTCGGGCCTAGACCCTTCCTCAGAGAGAGGGATGGGGTGAGGACCTCCCAGTCGCAAACCATTTCCACTCCTCCCAGTCGCAAACCATTTCCACTCCCCCTCCCATTCTTTAGATGGCATGTCCATCATGGACCTCCTGCAGTGCCACAATGATGCCACCCGAAGGTTGCAGGAACAGCAACTCATATTCTGCTTGGGAACCCTGCAGCCCAATGGTATCAATGTGGACTTGACCAGCTTCAAAATCTCCCCTTCCCCCACTGCATCCCAAAACCAGCCCAGTTCGTCCCCTTCCCCCACTGCACCACACAACCAGCCCAGCTCTTCCCCTCCACCCACTGCATCCCAAAACCAGTCCAACTTGTCTCTGCCTCCCTGACCTGTTCCTCCTCTCACCCATCCCTTCCTCCCACCCCAAGCTGCACCTCCATCTCCTACCTACTAACCTCATCCCACCTCCTTGACTTGTCCGTCCTTCCTGGACTGACCTATCCCCTCCCTACCTCCCCACCTATACTCTCCTCTCCACCTATCCTCTTTTCTCTCCATCTTCGGTCCGCCTTCCCCTCTCTCCCTATTTATTCCAGTTCCCTCTCCCCATCCCCCTCTCTGATGAAGGGTCTAGGTCTGAAACGTCAGCTTTTGTGCTCCTGAGATGCTGCTTGGCCTGCTGTGTTCATCCAGCTCCACACTTTGTTATCTCGGATTCTCCAGCATCTGCAGTTCCCAGTATCTCTGATACATTGGGGATTGTATTCATTTCTGTGCTCAGGATCTGCAATGGGGTTGGAACCAGTGGTACTGTCTAATTTATGAGGCAAGGATTGCCCCATCAGAGCAAGGTTCCTTTCCCTGTGGAAGCCGGTAATCGAAAGATTATTCCAGTCAGTGTAAATTCAAACCTGCCCTTGCACTGTTGAATATTTGTAGAATCCCTGCAGTGTGGAAGCAGACCCTTCACCCCAACATGTCCACACTCAGAACATCCCATCCATTCCCATGCCCCTATACACCAGGGACAGTTTAGCTCGGCCAACCCACCCTACCCTACACACCTTTGGACTGTGGGAGGAAACCGGAGCATCCGGAGGAAACACACGCAGATGCAGGGAGAACATGCACACTCCACACAGACAGTCGCCCAAGGGTGGGATCGAACCTGGGTCCCCGTCAAAGCGCTAACCCCTGTGCCACCTTGGATTTCTGATGACCATAATGGGGTCAGATTGTTGTTTTTAAAAACCCCACCATCTGATTCCCTTGTGCCCTTTTTGGGGCAAGAATATCTGTCCTTGGCTGGTTTTAAGCCTGTATGTGACTCCACTCTCAGGAACTGATTGATAATGTTAATAAAAACTGAACTGCGGATTCTGTAAATCAGGAACAAAAACAGAAGTTGCTGGTTTTGTGCAGGGAAGGTCATGTCTTACCAACTTAATAGAATTCTTTGAGGACGTGACAAAGTTGATTGATGAGGGAAAGGGTGTAGATGTCATCTAGATGGGCTTCAGTAAAGCGTTTGATAAGGTTCCCCATGGCAGGCTGATGGAGAACATGAAGTCACATGGGGTCCAGGGTGTGCTTGCTAGATGGATAAAAAAACTGGCTGGGCAACAGGAGACAGAGGGTAGTAGTAGAAGGGAGTTTCTCAAATTGGAGACCTGTGACCAGTGATGTTCCACAGGGATCTGTGCTGGGACCACTGTTGTTTGTGATATATGTAAATGATTTGGAGGAAGGTGTAGGTGGTCTGATCAGCAAGTTTGCAGATGACATGAAGATTGGTGGAGTAGCAGATAGTGAAGGGGACTGTCAGAGATTACAGCAGAATATAGATAGACTGGAGAGTTGGGCAGATAAATGGCAGGTGGAGCTCAATCTGGGCAAATGCAAGGTGATGCATTTTGCAAGATCAAATTCAAGGGCGAACTGTACAGTAAATGGAAAAGTCCTGGGGAAAATTGATGTACTGAGAGATCTGGGGTTCAGGTCCATTGTTCCCTGAAGGTGGCAACGCAGGTCAATAGGGTGATCAAGAAGGCATAGGGCATGCTTTCCTTCATTGGGCGGGGTATTGAGTACAAGAGTTGGCAGGTCATGTTGCAGTTGTATCGGACTTTGGTTTGGCCACATGTGGAGTACTGTGTACAGTTCTGGTCGCCACATTACCAAAAGGATGTGGATGCTTTGAGAGGGTGCAGAGGAGGTTCACCTGGATGTTGCCTGGTATGGAGGGTGCTAGCTATGAAGAGAGGTTGAGTAGATTAGGATTATTTTCATTAGAAAGAGGGAGGTTGAGGGGGGACCTGATTGAGGTCTACAAAATCATGAGGGGTATAGACAGGGTGGATAGCAAGAAGCTTTTTCCCCGAGTGGGGAACTCAATTACTAGGGGTCATGAGTTCAAAGTGAGAGGAGGAAAGTTTAAGGGAGATATGCGTGGAAAGTTCTTTACGCAGAGGGTGGTGGGTGCCTGGAACGCGTTGCCAGCGGAGGTGGTAGACGCAGACACGTTGGTGTCTTTTAAGATATATTTGGACAGGTACATGGATGGGCAGGGAGCAAATGGACACAGACCGTTAGAAAATAGATGACCGGTTAGACAGAGGATCTCGATCGGCACAGGCTTGGAGGGCCGAAGGGCCTGTTCCTGTGCTGTAGGTTTCTTTGTTCTTTGTTTGTTTCTTTGAAAAGCTCAGCAGGTCTGGCAGTATCTGTGATGGGAAAAAAAAATTTAGGGTTAACATTTCGGGTCTGGTGATTCTTCCACAGAACAGAGCAAGTTCTGAGGAAGGGTAACCGGACCTGGAACGTTAACTCTGATGTTTTTTGCTTTTCCAGCAACTTCTGTTTTTTGTTCCTGATTTACAGCATCTGCAGTTCTTTCAGGTTTTTGTTACCATCTTGGAATTGATCTCTCCAACGTAGGTCTTGTCCTGCTGGAGATCAAGTTGGGGGTCAGAACCCGGGTGGGGGTGGATGATGAGGGAGTGGGAGGGGCACTCAGGCCAGGGTCATGGGGGTGGGGGCATGTGAATGTCAGCAAGGTTAGGGGAAAGAAGTGGGGTCAGTGGGGGGGGGGTGATTCAGTGAGAGGTCAAGGAGTCAGCGAGGGATGTTGTCTCAACCATCCGAGTATGAGTTGGACACTGTGAGGGTGGGGAATGAGGAATCCTGAGTAGGTGGGTGGCGGTGGGGCACAGTGAGTGGGTGGGGCCCTGTGTTGGTGGCTGTTTGGGGAAGGGGGGTTAGTGTGGAAGCGATGCTGCTCCTGACCGTGGGGATTAAAGCAGGCGGGTGGTGAGCAGATGTGGGTGATATCAGGTTTGGTTAATATCAGGGGATTATCCTCTCTCTGACCACAAGCTGCTGAGCTTCAAATTCCAAATTCATTTTTGTCTAAATGAATAATTTGTGAACCTTCAACTGGGACTTTGATTCTGTGGAAATGCTGTCACTTTCACTTCAGGGCTGCCTCTGTTTCTGTTTGCACTTTAGCCCCCCACTTCACAATAGCAGCTTCCTGTTTTGTTGCAGAGGCAGCCGTAGAGACCTGAGTCACTTTTCACATGGGCATCGCTGGCCGGGCTCAGCACTTGCTGCCCGTCCCTAATTGCCCCTTGGGAAGGTGGTGGCGAGTTGCCTTCTTGAACTGCTGCAGTCCATGTTTCCTTTGCCCTCATTCTATGAATGAATTATTGCTGGCTAGGCTAGCATTTATCACCCATCCCTAATTGCCCGGGCGCATTTAAAAACCAACCACGTTGCTGTGGGTCTGGAGTCACATGTTGGCCAGACCAGGTAAGGATGGCAGTTTCCCACCCTAAAGGGCATTAGTGAACCAGAGGGGTTTTCCCCAACAACCAACTCATGGTCAGCATTACACTCTTAATTCCAGATATTTATTTAATTCAAATTCCACCATCTGCTCGAATGGGATTTGAACCCGGGTCCCCAGAACATTACTTCAGCCTCTGGAGTAACAGCCACGCGGTCATTGCCTCCCCATGCCTGCTGTACATAGACCCACAATGACCTTGGGGAGTTCCCATTCCCAACATACAGCATCCTTTTATTGTGGTGCATCTGTCCCAAATGTGAAAAGTGTTGGCTTTGAAAGGGGGCCAGATTACTGAAGAGGCTGATGGGAAATCCTCCCTGTGCATGGAGGGCGGCATTGACCGTGTTAATGAGCAGGCCACCAGCTTCCTCAAGACTCAAGAACCTGCCTGTCTTCAGGTGAAAGTAAAAGTTCCCATGGAAGTTAGTTCTCCGAGAAGGGCAAGGTGTTCCTGACCAACATTTGCCCCTCCAGCAGCCCCACTAAAACAGAGCTTGGTATATAGGGTCACAGTTCCGAAGGAGCTAGAGTTCATGTTCTATTGGCTTCACCCGTTCTGCTGAGATCATTTACAACTTATGGGTAGGGAAAATGAGTCAATGTCTCACCTTTGGAAGGAGCGGATGGATTTGTCCCACCTCCTTAAGTTCCAGTCTTTCCACCTGATTAAATAAGAGTTATACTTATTTCTATGGTACAAAACCCCTTCCTGTTTTCTAAGGAGAGGGGCTCTACAGTAGATCCTTGACCACAAATGACTGAATAAGCCCACGACAGAGCCAAGAGGATTGGTGTCAGTGAATTGACAATGCTTTTTTTTCAGTGGGTGCGCGGGGGGTTTTTAAATCAGATACCCAAAGGAGTGAGCTGGGGAAACACCACACACGCTTGCTACCTGTTTACGATCACATAGCTATTTGTGTGAGCTCGCTGTGCTGCAGTTGGCTGCATTTTTGGATATTTTGGCTCAGCACATCCTGGGGTGTTGCAGGGTGCTATAGAAATGTAGAGAGTGAGCGACGAAAAAGGCTGGTTGGATGAAAATGTGTTTACGGACACCGAATAGACTAGAATCGTAGAATTGAAGTAAAACACAAATATGTGAGGAAACTGTGTGGTGATTTAGTAACGGGCAGTGATCCTGTTGGATTAAACAGTTGGCACGTCGCTGTAAATATTGTAATGTGAGCCATATTCTTGCTTCCTCTCAGCAATATTGATACTGTCCCTGGTGCTGGTCACTGACAGAAGCAGCCATTTTGTGAAATGTTTCCCTTTTTTTTATTTTTGTTGTTGCTGAGGCTCCCAGTCCCTGCCTTTCATCTGGCGAAGGGCACGAGGCTGTCAGAGGCAGCTCCTCCTGCCTCCGAGCTCCCCCTCCTCTGCTCAACCCCTGCTCCAACTCCCACCCCACCCCCCGACACAGGGTCAGTGTTTTTCCAGCCTGATGTGCAGCAGCAGGATGTCAGAGTTGAGAGGCAAAACTACATTCATGTCCTTACAGCTGGGATCTTAACATCACCCTCCCCCTCCCCGCCCCCAGCCTCACGGTGGACAGACAAGGTCCCTCCCAGCAGCAGCTCCCAGATGCAGGATGAAGAGAAAACTGTCGGCTTAAGGTCTCCAGAACCTCGCCAGTCAGCAGCTGAACTTTGTCTCATCTCCCGGCCACCCACACAATTTATTCTGAGCATTTTCAGAAAAGAAACCTGTGTTGGTTTCCATTTGCTGTTCAGTGGGGCTCAAAAAGCCATTGCGAGGAAAAGGTCGGAGGTGTTGAAATGAAGCAAGCCATTTCACCCATCATCTCAATGCTAGCTCTTTCACATGCTATCCAATTTCACTGGCCATTGTGTGGAATTAATAGCAGACTGTGTCCCTTCTCTCTCTTTCTCTCTCTCTCTCTGGCTCTCGCTTTCTCTCTCTCTCTCTCTCTCTCTCTCTCTCTCGCTGTCTCTCTCTCTCTGGCTCTCTCTCTCTCTCTGGCTCTCGCTTTCTCTCTCTCTCTCTCTCTCTCTCTCTCTCTCTCTCTCTCTCTCTCTCTCTCTCTCTCTCTCGCTCGCGGTCTCTGCATTGCTGCCTCTCTGTGATTGTGTTGCTGTCTCTAGCTCTGGCTGCTTACTCAGTCTCTGTCCCTGTCTCTGTCTTTCCCTCAGAGTCTCTCTCTCTCTATCTCTCTCTCTCACTGATACCCTGCAGATAGCTGCCTCCTTTGCTCAGACATGACTGACATTGACAGACAGAAGCTCTATAATTAACAGCCTGCAACCCCCAGGCTGAAGACTGGAGGTCATTCCCAGGACGGGTGGGAGTGAATATTGATTCAAACCAAGATGTCTCTCTGTTGAGAGACAGATCAGATGTTCCAGCTTTGGACTGAAGCTGGGTTTGAGTGAGAAACACAGGTCACTATAAACCCTGACCTCCTGACCCCTGGCTCTGGGATGGATCATTGACAATAATTTCTCTCATTGAGCACCGGCAAGTGTGTGTGTCTGTGTGACTGTGTCTGTGTGACTGTGTCTGTGTGACTGTGTCTGTGTGTGAGTGTGCGAATCTGAATCTGTGCATCTTTGAATGTTCAAACATCACTCCGGATACATTTTGCTCTTTGAGATGGGAGATAACTGCTTCCTCCCTATATTCCTGATCCGAAAGCTCACTGCTCAAACACTGAGCAGCTGAAGGCAATGTGCTGGGGTGGGGGCTGGGATATGGTACTGTATGCCAGGCTGCACCACAGTGGGCGGGGGCTGTTGGCACAGTACTGGGTACTTGGCTGTGCTGGGGGGGAGGGAGCTGGTGCTTGATGATACAAGAGGAATAAAAACACAGGAACTAATTCCTGGAGGTATACCGTTGTGCAGTAATAGGGCCGTGGGGTGGTTGGAGGGAGCGCCAGAGAGATTTGGTCATGGAGGTTTGAGGGGGTTTGTCACTCTCCTGAAGGCGAGGCTGTAGCTAGCTCGCAGCTCTTTTTGGAAGGCAGTGTCTCAGATCAGAGTGTGGGTGCTTTCTCAGCTCGTTTGGAGGGGGCTGTGCTCTATTCTCAACTAAAAGCAGCCTCCGGGAAGAACACTTTCTGGTCACTACCTGCTACTGAAGTACTTACATGAAACTGTGTACAGTCAGCTGGAGGCACATGATTGACTGTTCTCTTATTGTGTTTTTTAAATTCATTCATGGGATGAGGGTATTGCTGGCCAGGCAGCATTCATTGCTCATCCCTAATTGCCCAGAGGGCAGTTCAGAGTCACCCACGTTGCTGAGAGTCTGGAGTCACATGTAGGTCAGACCAGGTAAGGATGGCAGTTTCCTTCCCGAAAGGACATTAGTGAACCAGATGGGGCTTTCCCAACAATTGACAATCCAACCCCCCCACCCCACCCCCCCCAGGACAGAGACAGCACAGGGTTAGATACAGAGTAAAACTCCCTGTACACTGTCCCCATCAAACAATCCCACAACAAGGACAGCATGAGGTTAGATGCAGAGTAAAGCACCCTCTACACTGTCCCCCATCAAAACCTTTAAATATTACAGTCAGAGAAAGTTCTCATACCTGGTTTTTGAATTATGAACTCTGTGATTTTCCCATCTCCCAGGCTCCCTTAACCTCTCGCCGTGCCTCCATTAGTTGGTTCTTATTTGCTGCCCAGCGCCTCCTTCTGGGCTGTCAGTGTCATTGCAGTATTTGGCTGTAGGACAAATACAATGGCAGTTCTCTGATGTGGGGTGGGGGGGTGGTATGGCTGTTTGTTATCCCATCCCCAAACCCCTCCCACCCACCTTCCAGCCCAAGTGCAGCCAATGTTGACGAGAGTCACTCTGTCCTGGAGTGAACTCTGGCATGTTTTAACTTCTTGCCTTCCCCAAAGTGCGTCACATTAATTCCCCAGATCAGTCCCTGATGGTGAGTTGTTGTGATCTGAGAGAGTGGTGTATAATAACAGCAATTTCAGAAGGAAATGGGAGAAACACTGGAGGAAAAGGCTAGTGGCTATGGAGCTGGGTGAGTGGATTAACTGAATCGTTTTTTGAAAGGGCTAGTATGAGCATGATGGGTAGAATGTGGTGAAGCAATGTTCTTAAAGTGATTGATCTGTTCACAGCAAGAAGTTCCAACTTTGAGCCAACCTTAGGAGCATGTGATATAGGTGCAGGAGTAGACCATTCAGCCCATTGAATCTGTTCCACCATTCAATGAGATCATGGCCTTTATGGTAGTCCTCAGCATGTAGAGCCAGAAGTTGCTGGAAAAGCTGAGCAGGTCTGGCAGCATCATGGGAGAGAAATCAGTTAACATTTGGGGTCTGGTGACCCTTCCTCAGAACTGATGATAGTTAGGAAAATGTTGGTTTATGCGCAGGAGACAAGGTTGGGGGAGGGGGTGAGGAGTAAACATAAGGTGGGAACAGAGCCCAAAGTGGGAGAAGAGCGATTGTACAGACAAAGGAGTTGGTAATGATCTGGCTGGGAGGGTGAGTTAGTGGAAAATGCTGGTCTGCCATTACACGCTACCGATTGTAAATCACTGATAATAAAGCCTGGCATGTGGAGTTGGGGGCTAGGGCATGAGTTCAGGCCCTAAGCAGCACTTCATCTGGACGGTATGTTTGGGCCCTTGGATAGTGGAAAGCGGGGGGTTAAATGAGCGGGTGTTACACCTTCAGCAGTTGGAGGGGAAGGTGTCGTGGGCCTGTGGGGGCGGGGGGGTTTGTTGGAATGGAGGAAGAGTGGACCACAGGTTCCCGGAGGGAATGGTCCCTTTGGAAGGCAGACAAGGCAGGGGAGGTGAACATGTGTCTGGTGGTGGAAATGGTGTCAGATGATCTTCTGGATGTGGATGCTGGTGGGGTGGTCGGTGAGGATAAGGGGAACACTTATCACTGTTACAGGAGGGAAGAGAAGGGGCGAGGGTTGAAGTGCGGGAGATGGGTTGGACCTGGTTGAGGGCCCTGTTGACAACAGAGCTGGGGAATCCTCAGTTGAGGAAGAAGGTGGGCATTTTGAAGTTGGCCTCATCTGAACATATGCAACAGAGGCGGAGGAACTGGGAGAATGGGATGGAGTCTTTAGTCCAGAAAGCTATGGGAGTCAGTGAGTTTATGATGATAATCCTCAACTCCACTTTTCTGCCTTTTTCCCATAACCTTCAACTCTCTTCCTGACCAAAATTCTGTCTGTCTTAGCCTTGAATGTACTTAATGACCCAACCCCGACAGCCCTCTTTGGTAAAGAATTCCACAGATTCACTTCCCACAGAGAGAGGAAATTCCTCCTTATCCCGCCTAAAATGGGCAACCCCTTATTCTGAGATTTTAGCCTTTGGTCCTAGACTCCCCCACAAGGAGAAACAGCCTCTCTGTATCTACCCCGTCAAGCCCCAAGAATATCTACGGTTGCCTCGCATTTTTGTAAGCTGCAATGGGTACTGGCCGAAACTACGCAACCTCTCCTGATAAGATAGTCCCTCCATCCCTGTGAATGGCCTTGAAAGATTACCATCCGCTGGCAGGGAAAGCCAGTTCCATTAGCTCAATACTATGTGGAGCTGGAGAAACTCAGCAGGTCAGGTCAGGAGTCCTGGTGAAGGGTATAAACCCGAAACGTCAGCTTTCCTGCTGCTTTGATGCTGCCTGGCCTCCAGCTCCACACTGTGTTCTCTCTGACTCCAGCATCAGCAGTTCCCACTAGCTCCAGGCTCCATTAGCTCCTCTATTTGACCTCATATACATGCTCCGCCCCCAGAGATGATGTCACCAGGGATAGCGTTCAGGCTGTTTGCGTTTGGAAGGATGTCGCTCAAAATTGTGCAAGTCCCAAACTCCATTTCCAACTGGAGGAATGCAGGGGGTGGTGTGTCGTGTCCATACTGGTGTTAACTTGTGTATTTGGCACATCACCAAGCTCTGTTATTCACTTCTGGGATGTGGCTGTCATCAGCTGGGCCCAGCATTTATTGCCCCATCCCTAGTTGCCCCCTTGAGAAGGTGGGGGTGAGCTGCCTTCTTGAACCGCTGCAGTCCATGTGCTCTGGGTAGACCCACAATGCCCCTTAGGGAGGGAATTCCAGGATTTTGACCCAGTGACAGTGAAGGAACGGGGATATATTTCCAAGTCAGGATGGTGAGGGGCTTAGAAGGGAACTTGCAGGGGGCGGTGTTCCCATGGATCTGCTGCCCTTGTCCCAGATGGAAGTGGTCCTGGGTTTGGAAGGTGCTGCCTGAGGATCTTTGGTGAATTTCTGCAGTGCATCGTGTAGACAGTACACACTGCTGTGACTGAGTGTCGGTGGTGGAGGGAGTGGGATGTTTGTGGATGTGGTGCCAATCAAGCGGCTGCTTTGTCCTGGATGGTGTTGAGCATCTTGAGTGTTGTTGGGGCTACATCCATCCAGGCAAGTGGGGGGTATTCCATCACACTCCTGACTTGTGCCTTGTAGATGGTGGACAGGCTTTGGGGAGTCAGGAGAGGAGTTACTTTCTGCAGGATTCCCAGCTTCCAACCTGCTTTTGTAATCACTGTGTTTATGTGGCGAGTCCAGGTCAGCCCCACAATTGTCTGGGATCTCTGCACTGTCCTGGTTTGGAGTGTTGTGTTGCTTATTCAGGAGGCACACCTCCGGTCTCAGGACCTTTCATGCCCCTTTGCTTTATGACGTTGACCCAAATTATTTCATCTCTGACTACTGCTGTGATGTTCCCCTTCGTCAAAAATGCCACTCCCCCTCCCCTCTTTCCTCCACCTCTGTCCTGCTGAAAACACCTGTATCCTGGCCCATTAGGTTTCCAGTCCTGTCCCTCCCCTTATAAAAAAAATGAAGGAACTGTGGATGCTGTAAATCAGGGACAAAACCAGAAGCTGCTGGAAAAGCTCAGCAGCGTCTGTGAAGGAAAAAGCAGAGTTAACGTTTTCGGTCCCTTCAGTTCTGAGGAAGGGTCACCAGACCTAAAACATTAACTCTGTTATTAACTTCACAGACACCATCAGACCTACTGACCTTTTCCAGCAACTTTATTTCCGTTCCTCCATTAGCCATGTCTCTGTGGCTATAATACCCCAGCCCCACGTACATGTCCACCCCCTGAGTTCATCGGCCCTACCTGACAGCCCTCTTGCATTGAAAGAGATGCAACTTAATCCCACAGGAATTCCTCACTCCCTGTCCTGTTCCAGCCTGACCTGTCTCTTCAGTTTGCTATTTCTGATTCCTGTATCTCCTCCTTCCAGCCTCGCACTTGCCTCCCTGCTGTTGAGGATCCCCCCCACCCCCCCAACCCACCCACCTAGTTCGAACCCTCCCTGGCAGCACCAGCAAAGCTCCCTGCCAGATATTGGTCCCCGTCCAGTTCAGGTGCGACCCATTCGTTTCCCCTGCTGTCAGGAAAGCAACCCGGGCCTGTCTAATCCCTTTTTATCACTGAAACTGTCTAGCCCCAAGGCAACATCCTGGTAAATCTCCTCTGCTCCCTCTCCCTCCTGTGATGTGGATCCCAGACTGGCACACAGTGCTCTCGCTGTGATCTAACCAATGTTTTATCCAGTTAGAGCAACACCTCCCTACACTGTTACTCTGTGCCTTGGCTATTAAAGATAAGTGCAGCACGAGCCTTTTCCACCATTTTATCTACCTGTTCTGATACCTCAAGGGACCAGTGGGCATGCATACTAAGGTCCATCCAATCCTCAGTACTATTCCACATCCTACCATTCATCATGTGTTCCCTCGTCTTGTGTGTCCTGACCAAGTGCATCGTCTCACATTTATCTGGATTGAATTCTGTTTGCCACTGATCAGTCTGTCTGTATCTAACTGTAATCTCAGGGTCTCCTCCTAACTATTTACCATCCCGCCAGCTTTCATATCATCCACAAACTTGTGTTCAAAATTGTTTATATGAACCGTAGACAGCAAGGAGCCCAACACTGACCCCTTGTGGAACTCTGCTGGACACCGGCTGCCAACCTGGGAAATACCCCTCAACCATCATCCTCTGCTTTCTGCCTCTCAGCCAATTCTCAATCAAATTAGAACATTGGATGTAGGAGCAGAATTAGGCCATTCTGCCCATCAAGTCTACTTGCTTTTCGATCATGCACGACCTGTTTCTCAACCCTAAATATGCCAAATTTCCTTGGATCTCATATGCTCTTCTCTTCGCTGTCAGTAGCTTATCAAAAGCCTTGCGGAAACTGCATCAAAAGCGTTGTCCTCATCTACAAAGCTGGTCACCGCTTTGGAAAGTTCAGTCCAGCTGGTCAGTCATGCTGTCCCCTTAACAAAACCATGCTGGCTGTTCTTGATGAATCCCTGCCTCTCCAAATGCAGAGTAATTCTGTCCCTCAGAATTGCTTTCAATAGATTCCTCAACACCAAGACTAGGTTGACTGACCTGTAGTTTTCTGGTTCATCTCTCACTCCTTTCTTGAATAACAGTAGCATGTTGGCTGTCGTCTGGTCCTCTGTTACCTCTCCTGCGATCAGAGGAATTGAAAATTACTATGAGCTGTTTCCTCCTTTGCCAGCGGCCTGAGACACATTTCATCTGGCCCTGGAGATTTATCTCCTTTTAAAGCTGCCAGATCTCTCGGAACCTCCTCTCCGCCTGTGCTAATTTTCTAAAGTATCGGACAGTCCTTCCCCTGATTTCTGTACCACATCATCCCTCTCACTAGAGAACAAAGTATTTATTCAAAAAGCTACCTGCATTCTCCAACTCCACACCCAAATTACTGCTGTGTTCCTCTCCCTTGTTATCCTTTCATCCCTAATGTGCTTGTAAAATAAGTTAAATAAATATTTTGTCACATTCTGAGGGAGCAAGGTACAACATTTACTGTGAGGTATCGTAGGATTGAAAGTCAGAGTGTGGAAAAGTTTGAAAAAATACCAAGTAAACAATGGAACAGTAATTTATTTTGAGACTTGTACAGCTAGTTGGAGAGTGAGAATCTCTACGTCAGTCAGTCAGTCTGTGACTATGTGGTCATGAAAACATAAAACCATGGGGCTTTGTTTAAATAACAGGCTGTGTTTTTTTAAAATTTCACTCATGGAACATTTATTGCCTGTTCCTAGCTACCCCTTGTAGGTGATAGTGAGCTGCCACCTTGAACTGATGCTGTTCAGTTGCCCACAGAATTATTTGGTGTTTGTGCATGAGCCTGGAAGTGGTTACAAAAACAAAGGAAGTTACAAGTGAGCTGAACCTGTGCAGCTGCGAACATGTCTGAAGCGTTGTCAATAAGGCTGGCATTTGCCTTTAGAGAGAGGCGGGCACTACAGTGGGTATAATGCGTCATCTCCCCCTTCCATCTCCATTTGGATTTAGATCCTTCCTCCCATCCTGCCCCACGCAGACACCCTCGCTGCGAACTGAAGCAGAAGAGCAGAAGCTCCTGGTTAGATTTCGAACCAAATGTTATCCCTTTTGCTGCTCAAAACACAAGCTATCCCTCAATCACAGGGAGTCCTGTCACTCAGGAGGGGCTGAGGGTCAGTGAGGGTCACTCAGGGGCTCCCTCCAAGTTAGTGAGGGTCTGCGGACCAGTGAGGGTCTGTGGGCTAGTGAGGGCCAATGACGGTCTGCGGGTCAGTGAGGGTCTGCAGGCCAATGATGGTCTGCGGGTCAGTGAGTGTCTGCAGGCCAATGACGGTCTGCGGGTCAGTGAGGGTGTGAGGACCAGTGAGGGTCTGCAGGACAGTGAGGGTCTGCGGGCTAGTGAGGACCAATGACGGTCTGCGGGTCAGTGAGGGTCTGTGGGCCAATGATGGTCTGCGGGTCAGTGAGGGTGTGAGGACCAGTGAGGGTCTGCGGGTCAGTGAGGGTGTGAGGACCAGTGAGGATCTGCAGGACAGTGAGGGTCTGCGGGCTAGTGAGGACCAATGACGGTCTGCGGGTCAGTGAGGGTCTGTGGGCCAATGATGGTCTGCGGGTCAGTGAGGGTGTGAGGACCAGTGAGGGTCTGCGGGTCAGTGAGGGTGTGAGGACCAGTGAGGATCTGCAGGACAGTGAGGGTCTGCGGGCTAGTGAGGACCAATGAGGGTCTGCGGGTCAGTGAGGGCCGATGACGGTCTGCGGGTCAGTGAGGGTGTGAGGACCAGTGAGGGTCTGCGGGTCAGTGAGGGTGTGAGGACCAGTGAGGATCTGCAGGACAGTGAGGGTCTGCGGGCTAGTGAGGACCAGTGAGGGTCTGCGGGTCAGTGAGGGCCGATGACAGTCTGCGGGTCAGTGAGGGTGTGAGGACCAGTGAGGGTCTGCGGGACAGTGAGGGTCAATGACGGTCTGCGGGTCAGTGAGGGTGTGCAGGTCAGTGAGGGTCTGTGGGCCAATGATGGTCTGCGGGTAAGTGAGGGTCTGCAGGTTATAGTCCAACAAGTGAGGGAGGGCCTCTGCTGTCAAATTGAAATCTCTGATGAATGGAATGCTGTAAAACAAAGAGTCACCTGAGCCTTGGAAAGACCCTTTCTCCCGAACTGCAGAGATTCCCGAGACGGGGCTGTCATGTTAGAATACGGATGGAAATTGTTTGGCAAAAACAGCTGGAGGAGGTGAAACTCTCCTCCTTCCCATTGCAGAGAAGCGTCTGGTTTCAGCTCAGTTTCTAGAAAATGGCTGATGTTAAAAATAGATCAAAATACTTTTACCATTCCTCATTCTGAGAATGAGTCATAGTGCACAGTAACACACACAGTCAGTAACACGCATGCAGTAACGCGCACGCAGCCAGCAACGCACACGCAGTAACGTGCATGCAGCCAGCAACGCACACACAGTCAGTAACACGCATGCAGTAACGTGCATGCAGCCAGCAACGCACACACAGTAACGCACACAGTCAGTAACACGCATGCAGTAACGTGCACGCAGCCAGCAATGCACACGCAGTAACGCGCACGCAGCCAGCAATGCACATGCAGTAACGCGCACGCAGCCAGCAATGCACACGCAGTAACGCACACACAGTAACACACACACAGTAACGTGCACAATCAGTAACACGTATGCAGTAACGCGCACGCAGCCAGCAACACACACAGTAACACGCACGCAGCCAGCAATGCACACGCAGCAACGCACACACAATCAATAACGCACACGCAGTAACGTGCACACAGTCAGTAACACGCATGCAGTAACGCGCACGCAGCCAGCAACGCACACACAGTAACGCACAGCCAGCAACGCACACGCAGTCAGTAACACTCATGCAGTAATGCGAACGCAGCCAGCAAGAGATATAAAGTAACGCTTTAAGTAAAGTAATTTCCTTAAGGAAATGTTCCGCGATAATTCCCAGGTAGTGATCTGAGTGAGAAATGAGTAACTATGCCCAGTGTGTCTCCCTGCCATTTAGTACCCGCTCAGCCCAATCTGATTGGTGACAGCACAGTCCACGTGGTGCCCCCACACGACATTCTACCAGTGTCGGGGAGGGGGTGGTAACGTGTGAGCGTTGGATTGACGTACTGTGCAGCTTCCGTCTATTCCCACTACGTTTGGTATTGCAGGCTGCGTTCACACTGCTATCACACCACTCAGCTCTAACTGTCGGAGAGCGCAGAGCCACCAGCTTCTCAATGATACAGCTGCACCCACAGGGCCTGGAGCTGCGTTTCTGGTGCTAGTGTTTGATGGTTCAGTTGAACACTTTTCTGTGTCAGCATCAACCCAGCACTAAAACACAGTCCCAAAACACAGCCTGGCCCTTAAAACACTGTCCCATAACACAGCCCAATCCCAAAACACAGTCCCATAACTGGGCCTGGCCCCTAAAACACAGTCCAAAAACAGCCCAGCCCCTAAAACACAGTCCCATAACAGGGCCTGGCCCCTAAAAAACAGTCCCAAAACACAGTCAGACCCCTAAAACACAGCCCCAAAACATGGCCCAGACCCTAAAACACAGTCCCAAAACAGGTCCCAGTCCCCAATACACAGCCTGGCCCCTAAAACACAATCCCAAAACACAGCCATGTCCCAAAATACTGTCAGAAGCATAGCCTGGCCCCAAAACACAGCCCAGTCCAGAAAACCCATTCTAGAACACGGTCCTGCCCCAAGACTCAGTCCCAGAACACAGCTACAAAATGCAGACTAGCCCTCAAAATGCAGTCCCACAACATGGTTCAGCCCCCAAAACGCAGTGTCAAAACACAGACCCAAAATGGGGCTGCACCCCCAAAACACAGGACCAAAATGCAGCCTGGATGCCAGAACACAACCTGGCTCCCTCTCTGATGAAGGGTCTAGGCCCGAAACGTCAGCTTTTGTGCTCTTGAGATGCTGCTGGGCCTGCTGTGTTCATCCAGCTCCACACTCAGTTATCCTGGCTACAAAAACGCAGCCTCTCACCCAAAACACAGACCAGCCCCAAACAAACTAACAAAAACAGAATTAGTTGGAGAAACTCAGCGATCTGGCAACAACGATTGAGAGAGACATCAAGACAACATTTTTAATGGTAAAGATTCTTCACCAGTGACTAGACTGAAATCGTCACAGAGCTGGAAAAATAAAGGCCATAATTCTCCAACATTTTCCATGTTTTAGGGCATTCTGGAGGTCGTCACTCCATGGACAATATGTTAAATTCAAACGGTTTTCTAGAAAGTAGGGTAACAGCTCAGCTGTGTTTTAGTGATGTTGGCTGAGGGAGAAATAGTGCCCAGGATAATGGGCACAACCTCCTGCTGGGCAAGAACCTAAAATACTCGACACCCACTGCAACCTGTGTTCATGGTTCTGCTACCAATATTGAGGGAGTGCCGCACTGTCGGAGGGTCAGTACTGAGGGAGCGCCGCACTGTCGGAGGGTCAGTGCTGAGGGAGCGCCGCAATGTCGCAGGGTCAGTGCTGAGGGAGTACTGCACTGTCGGAGGGTCAGTGTTGAGGGAGCGCCGCACTGTCGGAGGGTCAGTACTGAGGGAGTTCTGCACTGTCGGAGGGTCAGTACTGAGGGAGTGCCGCACTGTCGGAGGGTCGGTGCTGAGGGAGTGCCGCACTGTCGGTGGGTCAGTGCTGAGGGAGTGCGGCACTGTCGGAGGTGCTAACTTTGAGATGAGATATGTCAACTCTCAGGTGGCTTTAGTACTGCTGCTGATGGGGAAGGCACTTTGGGAAGCTAGTGTTTTTTGGGGTTGATATGTTCTCAGTCCTTGTGTTTCGGATGTCAGGAATCATCTGGAATCCTGGGCTGGGACCTTCGTTTTCCCTTCATCCCCCAACACCTTGATGAAAATTTACATTCTTGTTTTCTGATCCATTGCCCCTCCCTTCCTCTGTCACCTCCAACGCAGCAACCCTCCGAGATCTCTGCGTTTCCCCAATTCTCGCCCCCTGAAGCAGCCCTTGATCCCCATTGCTCCCCCATTGGCGGCCGTGCCTTCGCCTGCCTGGGTCCTGGAATCAGCAGTTCCCTCCGTCACGCTCAGTGCCTCGTTCATTGTTTCTCAAAGTCCCGACTTTGTTTACATTTCCTGTTCCTCGAAACTCCCCCTGGGAGCTTGTGTCAAATGTCAGTTTGGACCTTCCCAAGAAGCATCTTGGGACGTTTTCACCATGGCCAGCTGTGAATAAATGCTCAGTTGTTGTTGGTGTATTTGCTGCCGTACTAAGGCTTTAGGTCGCAGTGGTTACCAAAGCCAGGCCAGTGGGATAGTGTGCGGAGGCCTACTGAACGATACACTCACTGACTGGTGGGTCTGGCCTGTCCGTTCAGCTCAAGGCATGTGTTACACTCGAAGCAGTGTTGAAACAATTCCGAAGACATTGCCAGAAAGCGCTCTGCTTCCGGATCTGCCGCACAGATTACAAAATCAAACAACAAGACATCAAACAGAGTGTGTGCTACATCTGACGGTAGTGGGAACCAGCCCCAATTAAAACCAGCAGCTCCATACCGTGGCCCCAGTGTGAACGAGACATTTCCTCATGACGAGGGGAGAGTTTCACAAGCGGTTCATTGTCATTCCTTGCTCTTGTGGCTTTTCGAGGCTTAACAGAGGCAGAGGATATGAGCCTGTGCGGCACCAATCCACAGAGTGGGCCCAGAATTGTACACCAGATGCTTTCAACCTCTTCACAGCCTCGTGTTTAAGAAAAGGAAGTGGAGGTGAGGTTCCTCACCTCCCCCCGCCCCACCGAACCTTACAGACACATGACCAACCCTCCCCCCACCAACCCTAGCCTCCCTAGCACCTCTGTCCTAAGCTCCCTGTGACTTCAGGCCCTCCTACAACTGCCAGTTCCTGGCCCACTAATGTCACAATGGCCTGAGCCTTCATCCAATCCCAGAATCTGGGGAATGCCCCCCCATTTTCATCATGCCACCATCAGCAGCCATGCTTTTAGTTGGCTGGTCCCACACTCTGGAATTCCTTCCCTAAACCTCTCCATTTCCCCCCTCTCTCTCTCTCGCTCTCTCTCTCTCTCTCTCTCTCTCGCTCTCTCTTTCACAATTTCTCTATGACTTTTCCCTATTTCGCTTTCTCTCTCACTTCCCATCTTTTCTCGATCCCTCCCTTTCTGTGTTCTCAATCACTCTCTCTTTCTCTTTTTTTCTGCTCTCTATCCCTCTTTTGCTTTCCTCTCTCTCTTTCTCTCTCTCTCTCTCGTGCTCTCTCTCTGGCTTGCTTGTTCTCGCTCTCTCTCTCTCTCTCTCTCTCTCTCTCTCTCTCTCTCTCTCTCTCTCTCTCTCTCTCTCTCTCACACTCTGTCTTCTGCCTTGTTCCTTCCTTAAGCCACTCCTTTAAGTACTGTGTATCTCTGGCCAAGTGTGTGGTCTGATTTAAGTTCATGGCTCATGGCCCCTGTCTGTCTGAGGAGTGCCTCCCTTTTGGGTCCCTTCTGGGTTTGTCTCCTTCCACGAGGCAAGTGAGACTGTGAGCACACCCCCACGAGCCTGCAGCAGGCCCCCAAGAACAACACAGCAAACCTTCAACTCACTCAGGCCTTGTGCAACACAAAATGTGGGCCTGATGTTCACAACTGTATCAGGCACATTACCTTCGCTTCCTGAATTCTGACTCTCGGGAACTAGAGAGCAAAGCATTTCTGAGAAAATATCCAAACCAATTCGGAGAGAACTAAAAATAAAAGGAACTGTTGCGAGCGATGTGACCCTACCTAAGCTCACAGCTAGATTTCAACAGCTTACACTGTGCAGAGCGAACCACAGGAATTTATATAAAGTGCTAACTCAACCTTTATATAATAACACAAGGTTAAACGATCAGAAAGTAGATTGTAGTTAGAAATCTCAGGGAAAAGTTCTTTGCTGTTAAATGTTAAAATTGGCTCTGTTCCAACTCCAGTCATTGACATGAAGCCATTTGCTCAGTAGAGTGACTGATGTTGAGATTGGGTGGTGTTGTGTGCCAGGCAGTGTCTGTATGTGCACGTGGGTCTTTTGACATCACTCACTTGGTACCTGTGATGTGGCTAAGACACCAAATTGTTAATGCCCGCCAGCAGGAAGAGCTCAAGTTTGTGTTGTCAGCAGCAAGCTGTGTTTTAAAGACATTTTGCAAAAGAAAATCCCCAATATTTCCCTCGTCTATCTAAAGCAAACCCTATGACGGAGCAGGCAGTGAGTGGTGGGAGGTTATACAGTCATACAGTGGGGAAACAGACCCTTCGGTCCAACTTATCCATGCTGACCATACATCCCAGTCTGACCTAGTGCCATTTTGCCAATATTTAGCTCATATCAGTTCAAGCCAGGATGTGACATGCCCCTCTAAAGTAGTACATTCCAATTGCGTTAACTCACACGTGTGCCACATAATTCAGGGTGCAATGTTGCTGTCCTCTCTGCAAAAACATTTCCCTGTATGTGTTGAGTTTGATCACTGCAGTTAACCTTCTCTGCTCAAAGGAGATCAATCCCAGCTTCACCAATTTCCTTCAAACCCCTCAATAGTTAGTTGATTGTTTTTCACTAGCACAGACACGATGGGCCAAAGGGCCTGTTCCTATGCTGTAGATCTCTTTGAGTCTATCTCTGGGGCTATTCCATTAAGTCTCCCCTGTGCCCTCCTCAAAGCTGGGTATGACCATCTCTTCTGCCAGACAACAGGCACCAAATGCAGACCAAGAAGGCAGCTCACCACCACCTTCTCCAGGGGCAACTAGGGACGGGCAATAAGTGGAGGGCCCAGCCTGCAACGGCCGTGTCCCGCGAATGAATCTTAAACAGAAACTAGCCCCTGCTGGGCACAGAGTGGTGATGGTAACCACTGAGAAGTTCTGGAAGTAGAGTGAACTTAAATGGAGTTTGAATAAAAGGTTTATGTTTTTGCTCCTTTAATTTATCCTTTTCTTTTTCCTCTCCGTTCAGGTGCTTTTCTCATCCCATACTTTATCTTCCTGATTGGTGGAGGGCTGCCTGTGTTCTTCCTGGAGGTAGCACTTGGTCAGTACACTTCCCAAGGGGGCATCACCTGTTGGGAGAAACTCTGTCCCATTTTCTCTGGTAAGTGCCAGCACTCAGCATGACCTTGAGGCTCCCGTCCTCCAAGGAGTGTGAAGGTGGTGGGCTGGGGGGAGGGTGGGCAACGTGGGGTCGGGGAGGTGGGAATGTGAGGGTTAGGGGAGGGAGCATGAGGGTCGGAGGGAAGGGTGAAGGTCAAGGGGGACCATGAGGGTCACAGCAGGGGAGTGTGAGGGTCAGGGGGTGAAGGGTGAGGGCCGGGGGGCTTAGTATGAGGGTTGGTTGGGTAAGCATGAGGATCATGAATGAAGCGTGAGTGTCGGGGGTGGTGAAGGGGCAATGTAAGGCTCGAGAGAGAGGGGTGGGCAGTATGCGGTTTGGGGGCTTGAAAGGGTCGGGGGAGTGGGAGCGTGAGGAGTTGGGGAGAAGGGAGTATGTGAGGGTCAGGGGAGGGGGAGCAAGATGGTTGTGGGGGAGGGTGGAGAGCATGACGGCTGGGGGCAGAGGGTGGGCTACGTGAGGATCAAGGGGGAGTGTGGGGTTTGTGAGGGTTGGGGAGAGAGTGGGTGTGTGAGAGTCGGAGGGAAGAGGGGAATGTGAGGGTTGGGAGGAAGATGAGGGTCAGGGTGAGGGGGAATGTGGGGGTCAGGAGGGAGGGTAGGGAGTGTGAGGGTCACGAATGGTAGGGGGAAGAAGAAACAAACAATAAATAGTGGGTTTTTCCTGTTCCCTCAGACAGCAAAAGGGTGTGGAGCTGAGGGGCAGGCAAATAGAGTTAAGGTAGAGATCAGCCATGAGCTGATTGGATGCTAGTAGAGGCATGAAGTGCCAAATGGCCTCCCTTGTCTTCTATTCACATGATTAGGAAATTGAAGAGGGAGGTAAAAGGAAAAAGCTACTCACTAAAGCTGTCAGTGAGACAAGCTAACCTTGAGTTCGAATCACACAATCCCTACAGCGTGGAGAGAGGCCATTCGGCCTATTGAGTCTGCTCCAACTCTCTGAAGAGCATTCCACCCAAACCTATCCTATAATCCTGCATTTACCACAGCTAACCCACCTAGTCTACATACCCCCACGAGAATATGGGGCAATTTAGCATGGCCAACCCACCCTACCCTGTCCATCATTGGGCTGTGGGAGGAAACCGGAGCACCTGAAGGAAACCCACGCGGACACAGGGAGAATGTGCAAACTCCGCACAGGCCTGAGGCTGGGATCGAACCTGGGTCCCCGGTGCTGTGAGGCTGCAGTGCTAACCACTGAGCCATTGGGTCACCTGTAGCCCCTGTAACGTTTAGAGTCGAAGCTGGTGGAGTGGAATATTACAAGTTGCCAACGACAGCTCCATCTGATGTTTGAGAAGTTGACTACGAATTCTCAGGCTGCGGGAATGTCCGGCCAATGTCTCAGTTGCCCTGGGTAGATGGAGGCCGGGTGAGGTCCTGAAATAGCCAACTAACTGAGCCTCCAGAGAGGCCAGTGCCTTCGTGACTGGAGACCAAGGAGAAATACATAGGTAACCCTGCTGGATGTTTGACCAGAGTTCAAACTCACCAATGGTTTAAGCTTAATTCACGTCCCTAAGCTGGGGCTTGGGAACACATCAGAGCAGGCAGTCATACCAACCCATGTGCCTCCTGGGTATTGGGGAGAGAAACGGGTCCAGGGGTCTGCTGCCAGTGTCACCCCCCAACCCCCGAATCCCTGGGTCACATACCCTGATGGGATTGTGTGGCGATGACTAGCACACGGTGGGAGTCACTGCTGCTTTCTAACTCCTTCATGAAACGTAGTCATAACTGGTGAAGCCCTGATTGGTCCCCTGTCCCTTACCCGGCCATTTCAGAGGGCAGTTGCTATGAATCTGGAGTCACATGTAGGCCAGGCCAGTAGATTTCCTTCTCTATGGTGGGGCATCTGAGACCATGTGACACAGGAGCAGGAGTAGGCCATTCAGCCCACTCAAGCCTGTTCCATCATTCAGTGAGATCGTGACTGGTCCGATAATCCTGAGAACCCCACTTTGTCCCTTCTCCTCCATAACGCTTGATTCCCCTTCCTGATTAAAAATGTCTATCTCAGCGTTGAATTTACTTGATGATCTGGGCTCAACAGCCCCCTTTGATAAACAATTCCACAGATTCTCTCCCTTCGGAGAGAGGAAATTCCTCCTCATCTCCATCCTGACTGGATGAGCCTTTGCTCTGAGCTGATGCCCTCTGCTCCTAGACTGCCTGGGCAAGGGGAAACACCCTTTCTGCATCTCCCCTGAGAGCCCTGTCTGTTTCAATAAGGTCACCTCTCTTACTTCTAAACTCCAATGATCACAGGCCCAACCTACTCAACCTGTCCTCATAAGGCACTCCCTCCATATCAGTCAGGTGAACCTTCTCCGGACCACCTCCAGTATCAACATGTCCTCCCTTATGGAGGGGCCCAAAACCGTTTGTGGGATAAATTTGACACCATAACTTCACCTTCGTTGAAGGGCGGCTACTCGACTTGCATTGCTCATCAGATCGAAACACCACAGGCGTCCATCCTCAGGTCGTTTTGTCTGGGTCACGTGATTACAAATCCAATGGGTGTGCCACTGCACCACTGCGATTCACGGCCAGGTTGACCCAGCATCAGGGATTGGAGGGGGGACAGAGGTGGTGGGTGGTGTTCAAGGAGGCTGTTTCAGACTCATGGAGATTGGTAAAAGCGGAGCAGTGGGATGGCGTGGGGGTGGGGAGAGTGGACAGTATGTGAGGGTCAGGGGAAGGGGAGCAAGATGGTCGTGGGGGAGGGTGGAGAGCACGACGGCCGGGGGCAGAGGGTGGGGTATGTGAGGATCCAGGGGGAGTGGGTTGCTGCTTTCTTTGTGAAATAGAAAGATGACCTTGTGTCTTTGGTTGGCCAGGAATCGGCTGTGCGTCCATCGTCATTGTCTCCCTGTTGAATGTTTACTACATCGTTATTCTGGCCTGGGGACTCTACTACCTCTTCCAGACCTTTCAGAGTGAACTACCCTGGGCAACGTGTGGCCATAGCTGGAACACCAAGAACTGTATTGAAGACCGCCTGAGGAAAAACATCTCCCTGTGTGTGACCTGCAATGGCACGAACCTCACGTCACCTGTGACAGAATTTTGGGAGTAAGGAAAGCCAGCAATTCCATTCTCGTGTCTTTTTACAGAAAACACAGTTTAGCCAAAGTCCGGCAACCAGTCACAGGCCGAGCCTCAGCCTGGCCGCTCCTCCAGTTCGGATGGAAACAGTCAGCTGACATTAACTCTGGGCTCTTCAGCTTATTGACCAATGAGCACTACCAAACCCACTGCTCCCGGGTCCATTGGCCTTGTGTAAGCATAGTGAATAAAACCATTCTGCCGCCTCCTGAGAGCTAGCACAGGCTTGATGCTCTGAATGGCCTCGTTCTGATCTGTATCCGTCTGTCATTGTACAACTCTGTTGAGCCAGGATAAGATCAGGCCGCTAGCATAACATACATAAGACTAGTAATTCCATCAGACCGACCCTTCCCTCTGTCCTGCCCCACCCTGTCAATCCCCTGAAACTGACCGGGAGCTCCCATGGACCCCTCATGGGCAACCTAGTCCTCATTGAGATAGTCTCTGAGCTCAGTTACCCATCTCCAAGCAGGAACTCTGCCAATCCCCGTGGGTTCTGAGGAAGGGCCACTCAATCCGAAACATCAACTCTGATTTCTCTCTCCACAGATGCTGCCAGACTCGCTGAGCTTTTCCAGCAAATGCAGTTCTTTGGGGTTTTTTTGTTTAATCCCCATTGGTTACCTGTTCCCGCTCAGTTCCCACTTGTTCTCAGCATCAGTTACTTCTCTCTGATCCCAGTTCACACCCGCAATCTGAGCTCGCTTCCATCGGCACCCTGTACTCTCTGGTTTACATCGGCTCTCGCTCCTGTGTCGCCTCAGAAGTTTGACTGTGTTTTGACATTTCTCTGGGAGCTCGCTGTCCCCACCCTTTCCTCTGAGACCAACTCCTGTCTGCCGAGATCCCCCGTCCCCACCAACCCAAGTCCGCCAATCTCGGCCTCTTGAGCATACCCCCAATCCCGTCACCCTGCCAACGGTTGCTGTGTCTTCAGCTGCCTGGGACCTAAGCTCAGGAACTCCCCTCCGAAACCTCTCCACCTCTTATCTATCTTTAAGATGCTCTTTCACACCTGCCAGGCCATTGGCCAGCTGTCCTAATCTCTACTTGCACATCTTGATGTTCAGTTGTGGCAGTGAAGCTACCGTGAAGTGCCTCGGGCCATTGTACAGTGTTAAAGGTGCTATGAAAGTGCAGGTTGTTGTTGACTTCCTGCCTTGATCTGTTCAGGATTGGTCTTGTCTTTTATTCCAGCTCCTCTCTACCAAGTGTCATCACAATTCACATATTAAATGGATTCTGTTTCTTCAATCCATTTCTGGCAACAATTTGCACAATTTCCTTTTCTCTGAAACATCACTTCCTGGTCACGCACTAGAACCTTTGAGAAGATCCTTCCCCCGGTCCCTTTGTTGAGCATGGACAGGGCTCACATTCACTGACTCTCTCCTGCTCCCCCCCGCCTCCCCCACCACCATTACCCAGTTCACTGATATTTCCACGTATTGGCTTCTGTCACTGAAAGTGGATGAGAGTTCCACAAACATCGCACTGTCTGGGTGAAGACCTCCCTCCTCACCTTGGTCCTCACTGGCCCACCCCGTATCATTAATCAGTGACCCCTGGTTCTGGACTTCCTGGCCTTTGGGAACATCGTTCCTGCATCTGCTGTGTCTCGCCCCGTTAGCATCTTCAATGTTTCTGTGAGATTACCCCCCGCTCATTCTTGTGAAATCCAGTGAATATAGTTCGAACTGATCCAGTCTGTCTTCATACATCAGTCCTGCCGTCCCAGGAATCTGTCTGGAAGGATCTCCCTTCATCAGCAGAACATCCTCCCGCCAACAAGGAGACAAAAACTGCACACAGTGTGGTCTCACCAAGGTCCTGTCTGATCGCAGCGAGACATCCCTGCTCCAACACTTGAATGCTCTCGCTATGAAAGCCAACATTGTTTACCCCCCTCACTGCCTGCCGCACTTGTAATGCTCACTTTCAGCAACTGGTGTACAAGGACACCCTGGTCTCAATGCACCTCCCCCACCCCCGTTTCTCAATCTATCACCATACAGATAATAATCTGCCTTCCTGTAAGAGGAACTGGTAACAGAATGGGTAGGAGCTGTGGTTCAGTGGAGTTAGCACTTCTGTTTTGGTGACTAGTAGGTTTGCTGTGAATATTGTCACAGCACAGCTCACAGTGTGAGACAGGAACTGCATTGCTAAAGACGCTGTCTTTCAGATATGACCTTAAACTACTGTCTGCTCGGCTGGATGGGAAAGGTCACAGTTTGGAGAAGTTGTGGGGTCAGTTCCCTCCCACAGTTCTGGACAATTATGTATGAATATCACTGAAATGTTTGCTCAGAATCACTGCATTTTGCCTTCCCCACGTCAGTGTAAAATCACTTCATTAGATTTGAAGTCCCAATGTTGCGAAAGCTGCTGTGTTAGTTTATTAGCCACCTGTCATGCCCACGCGATCTGATGCCATCCTGCTAGTGGTTGCCTGCAGCGGTGCCATTCCTGGTAGACACTCTAACCATTCTCACTGAGATAGAGCCAGGTTTTACTGAAAGCTTCAGAGTCGAGCTGTGACCTTCGCAGAGGCAATAGTACAACCCTCCTCCTGGGTAAATGCAGTGCCTCGGCCACCTTTCTGAGGGTGCTTCTTTCAAATTTATCTTTGTGTGGTCTTTCTTTGGCTATCTCGGAAGGCTGTAATACCTGCTCCCACTCCTAATTCCTGCGTTCCTATCCATTACCTGCCTCGGCTGGTGTGGAGCCCAACACTTAGATCAATTCAGACAGCTGCCCGGATGGATGATCAGTGGCACCCGATGTGAGGACTCCAGTTACTGGGAACATTGAGCGCCAGTTCAATTTTGTGGCTGTCCTTTGGCGTTGCTGGTTTTAAAGAATTCTGCTTTGAACTTCCTTCATCAGTGAGTTTACAAAATGTGAAATTCCAGGCTTTCACCCCAACCCAATCAGAGTGTAATGAAGGGACATTTCCCATTTCCCAGCTTTGAGCCCAATTTGTCCCATGTTGGAATCACCTTGCAGCTATCTTCCCTTTGAACAAAGATCTGCAACCATCACATTAACCTCTCCTTTGTCTTTCTAGGTCTAATGAACCAAATGTCTGTCTTCAACATTTTCTGTTGTTAATTTACATTTTATTGTGTACTCTTACAAAAACGCCTGGGAGTGTTAGTAGCAAAGCAGAAAGGGAAAACATTGGACTGGGGAGTGGGGGGAAGGCTTACTCTGCATCTAACCCTGTGCTGTCCCTGTCCTGGGAGTGTTTGATGGGGAGAGTGTAGAGGGAGCTTTACTCTGTATCTAACCCCGTGCTGTCCCTGTCCTGGGAGTGTTTGCTGGGTACAGTGTAGGGGCAGCTTTACTCTGGATCTAACCCTGTGCTGTCCCTGTCCTGGGAGTGTTTGCTGGGGACAGTGTAGAGGGAGCTTTACTCTGTATCTAACCCCGTGCTGTCCATGTCCTGGGAATGTTTGATGGGGGACTGTATAGGGGGAGCTTTACTCTGTATCTAACCCCATGTTGTCCCTGTCCTGGGAGTGTTTGATGGGGGACAGTGTAGAGGGAGCTTTACTTCCAGTTTCAAAGAGTGCAACAGCTTTACTGTCAGTTTAGGAGAGTAGGGAAGCTTTACCTTCAGTTTAAAAGAGTAGGTGGAGCTTTACTCTATATCTAACCCTTTGGTGTATATGTCCTTGGAGTAATTGATTGGGGACAGGGTAGAGGGAGCCTTACTCTGTATCTGACCCTATGCTGTCCATGTCCTGGGAGTGTTTGATGGAGGATAGTGTAGAGGAAGCTTTACCCAAAGGCCTGGGATTATTTGACAGTGGTCTTGTTGCTTGAGATTTTAACCTAGCTACTTCACTCTGAATCATTGAAACAATGGAACAAGTCACATAGACATCTACAATGAATAATTATCTGTAGCTGAGTTAATTACTGTTTTAACTGTGAGGGAATATTTTGCAAATATGAGCATGGACGTTTTAAGTTCACTTTGTCCAACTGTTTTGTGTTTTCACTGTTATCTTGCAGTTCTTTCCCTCTGTGCCTCTTGTAACCACATGGTGGTCTCTTGTTCCCTGGGTAGAGAGCCTGCCTGAGCTGCCCAGTCAGCGGGCCTGAACATTAAACCGCCTAGATGAATGGGACACAAGCTTACTCACCCAGTTCACTGAGAGTCGTTAATAAATGCTTTCCCTTCAATTTCCGAAGCCAGTGCCAGGGGCTGTTTGTTGTGATGTGGAGGTCGCAAACAAAGTAAATTGGAAGTTGTTTTAATCCGAAGGTAGCCCATGGCTGTTTTGTTTCTCAATCTTTTCTGAAAATGAATTTGTTCTGCATGCCAGCTTCCACCCTCTCCCGCGCCCCCTCCCCTCTCTGAGGAGCCTGTGGCATGCTCGTCTGCTTTCAGTGAGCATGTTATAAAGCAGCAGCACCGTCCCAATGGAACTGCGGCACATGCCTTCATCTCATATCTCTGCTTTGCTCCGGTTTTCCAGGCCCTCCAAATAATATTGCGTTTGTTTTTCCTCCCTCTCTCTCTTTCCCACTCTCTTGCCCTCTCTCCTTTATTTCTCTCCCTCTCTGTCTCTTTTTCCTCCCCTGTCTGGCTGTCCCTCCATCTCTCACACCACCTCCTGTCTATGTCCTTCCTCTCTCTTCCACCCTCTGTCTTTTACACCTCCCACCATAACTTCTATTTCCATCTCTTTATTTTCCTCTTTTTTTTGTCTCTGGCTCTATCCAAATTTCCTCCTCTCTTTCTCTCTCTCTCTCTCACTCTCTCTCTCTCTCCCCCCCTCTCTCACCTTCTCCCCACCCCGGCCCATCTGTCTGCCTGCTTCTATCTCTGTGCCTGTCTGTCACACTCTCCACCTCCCCCTATTTTTTTCTGTAACCCTCTCTCTGCCTTCCTTCCTGTCTACCTGTTTGTTATTCTCTCTCTCTCTGCCTCTCCTTCTCTCTCTATCTGTCTCTGCCTCTCTCCCCAACCCCTCTCTCTCTCGCTGTCACTCTCTGTCTGTCTCTCTCTCACTCTCGCCCTTGCTGTCTTTCTCTCACTCTCCCTGTCTTTCTCTCACTCTCTCTCTGACTCTCTCTCACTCTCTCTCTGTCTTTCTCTCACTCTCTCTGACTCTCTCTCACTCTCTCTCTGACTCTCTCTCACTCTCTGTCTGTCTCTCTCTCACTCTCGCCCTTGCTGTCTTTCTCTCTCTCTCTCTCTCTCACTCTCTGTCTTTCTCTCACTCTCTCTCGGTCTCTCTCTCTCTCACTCTCTGTCTCACTCTCTCTCTGTCTCTCTTTCACTCTGTCTGACTCTCTCTCTCTGTCCCCTTTGCCCCTCGTTCCCCTCGCTGTCCTTCACTTTCCCAGGCGGAACGTGCTCGGCCTGTCTTCTGGAATTGACCAGGTGGGCTCTCTGAAGTGGGAACTGGCGCTCTGCCTCATGGCAGCTTGGATCATCTGCTTCTTCTGCATTTGGAAGGGTGTCCGTTCGACTGGCAAGGTGAGGCTGAGACTGTTTCGGTGACTGATTGCCGGGGCGGGCCCTTTCTCTGGCAGTGGGAGATGGTGGTGAGGTGGGAACCTGGTAGTCAGGCCAGGAGTAGGAAGATGGTGCAGCTTAATACGTGGCTAAAGAGTTGGTGCAGGGGGGAGATATGTGGATCATTGGGATCTCCTCCTAGGCTCCCTTCCAAGGACCTGTACAGAAAGGACAAATTGCACCTTATCCAGAGGGGCACCTACCTCCTGGCGGGGAGGTTAGCTCGAGCTCCTCGGATGGAGTTAAACTAGTAAGGCGCAGAACCAAAGGTTAGAAAGTGAGTAGGAGGTAGCAATTAATAGGATAAACAGGCAGGGCCAGTGGTGAGAGAAGGAAGCATAAAAGATCAAAATGTGAGTTGAAAGTTGGAATAAATAAGGCTTATAGAACATAGAACATTACAGCGCAGTACAGGCCCTTCGGCCCTCGATGCTGCACCGACCTGTGAAACCAAACTGAAGCCCATCTAACCTGCACTATTCCATTATCATCCATATGTTTATCCAACGACCATTTAAATGCCCTTAAAGTTGGCGAGTCTACTACTGTTGCAGGCAAGGCATTCTACGCCCTTAATACTCTCTGAGTAAAGAACCTACCTCTGACACGTGTCCTATATCTATCACTCCCTCGTGTTAGCCATCACCATCCGAGGAAAAAGGCTCTCACTGTCCACCCTATCTAATCTTCTGATCATCTTGTATGTCTCTATTAGGTCACCTCTTAACCTTTTTCTCTCTAATGAAAACAGCCTCAAGTCCCTCAGCCTTTCCTCGTAAGACCGTCCCTCCATACCAGGCAACATCCTAGTAAATCTCCTCTGCACCCTTTCCAAAGCTTCCACATCCTTCTTATAATGCGGGGACCAGAACTGTACACAATACTCCAAGTGCGGCCGCACCAGAGTTTTGTACAGCTTCACCATAACCTCTTGGTTCCGGAACTCAGTCTCTTTACCAATAAAACCCTAACACACCGTAAGCCTTCTTAACAACCCTATCAACATGGGTGGCACCTTCCAGGGCTCGGTGTTATCAGGGATGAATAAAGAAGAATGGAGAGTGTGGAAAGCGCAGCTCACAAGAAAATATTAGAAGAGAAAGACAAATCAGCAGAGTGTGTGTTCAAAAACCCTGTAGCTAAATGATGCTAAAGTGTCGGGTATGCAGGGCACTTCAGTCTTAGAGTAGGATAATGGGTCTACACAACATGGTGGGCCAAAGGGCCTGCGCTGTTCTAATTTTTAAATGCACACAATTTTTGGCTGGATTTGGTACGGATAGGCTGGAAGAAAGATCCATTGAGTGTATGAGGGACTGTTTCTTAGAGCAACATGTCATGGAGCCACACAGAGAATGGGTACAGAAGATTTGGCATTATGCCGGGGGCGGGGGGGAAGGATTGCTGAATGGTCTTACAGCTATAAGGATCCTCTTGGAAGGAGTGACCACACACCATGCTAGAGTTTCAAATACAAGTCAAAAGAGCTGGAGACAGAGTTGAATACGAGAGTTCTAGTGTAAGGCAAAGAGCAGAGGAAAGAGTTGTTCCGAGTGGACTGGGCAAAAATATTGAAGGGCAGGACAGTTGAAGAAGTTGGCAAATATTTAGCGAGGTACTAAATAGCTCTCAATTAAAGAATATTCCTGAGGGGAAGAGGAATTGCAAACAGGTAAAAACAAATCATCAGAGTTAATGGGAACTGCAGATGCTGGAGAATTCCAAGATAATAAAATGTGAGGCTGGATGAACACAGCAGGCCAAGCAGCATCTCAGGAGCACAAAAGCTGACGTTTCGGGCCTAGACCCTTCAATCATCCATGGCTTAACAGGGAATTCGAGGTTAACATCAGAGCAAAACCGAGGGCATATCAGACTGCAAACGTAGTGGCACCCTGGGGGATTGGGAGAACTTAAACATCCTCAAAGGGTGACTAAAAACATAACCAGAAGAGCTAAGACGGACTATGAAAGGAAACAAGCATAAAACAAAAGCACTGATGCCAAATAGTGAACAGTGAACCGAAGTTTAGAGGATGAAAACGGTGAGGTAATAACGGGAAACTCAGAAATGGCAGAGGCACGAAACCAATATTTTGTCTCTGTTTGCACAGTGGAAGACAATAATTTCTTCCCAAAAACTGCAGAGGAAGTTGCTGACAGTACTGTAGCTCGGGGGCAATATTTGTGGGGGAGGCAATGGCCTGGTGTTATTATCACTGGGCTGTTATTCCAGGGAACTGGATAATATCCTGGGGACCTGGTTCAAAACGCACCACGGCAGGTGGTGGGGTTTGAATTCAATAAAATATCTGCTATTAGGAGTCTAATGATGACTGTGAATCTATTTCTGATTGCCCCTACGCCCCCTCCAGCCCCCTACACCCCCTCCCTATCTCTGTAAACCCCTCCAGCCCCTACACCCCCTCCCTATCTCTGTAACCCCCTCCAGCCCCTACACCCCCTCCCTATCTCTGTAAACCCCTCCAGCCCCTACACCCCCTCCCTATCTCTGTAACCCCCTCCAGCCCTCTACACCCCCTCCCTATCTCTGTAACCCCCTCCAGCCCCCTACACCCCCTCCCTATCTCTGTAACCCCCTCCAGCCCCTACACCCCCTCCCTATCTCTGTAACCCCCTCCAGCCCCTATACCCCTCCCTATCTCTGTAACCCCCTCCAGCCCCCTACACCCCCTCCCTGTCTCTGTAAACCCCTCCAGCCCCTACACCCCCTCCCTATCTCTGTAAACCCCTCCAGCCCCTACACCCCCTCCCTATCTCTGTAACCCCCTCCAGCCCTCTACACCCCCTCCCTATCTCTGTAACCCCCTCCAGCCCCCTACACCCCCTCCCTATCTCTGTAACCCCCTCCGGCCCCTATACCCCTCCCTATCTCTGTAACCCCCTACACCTCCTCCCTATCTCTGTAACCCCCTCTAGCTCCTACACTCCCTCCCTATCTCTCTAACCCCCTCCAGCCCCTATACCCCTCCCACTCGCTGTCACTTCCACCTTACAGTTACAGCTGTCTCTGAGATCTCAAACACTCAGGGATTGTTTCTTCAGCTCTTATTTTTTTTGACCAAAAGTGACAGAGAGATGGCCAGTTGCTTCTCCCGTCCTGTCCTTGCCGGCGTCGTGTTACAACAAGACAAGTGTGGGGATTATGTGTTTTTTTGCCAGTTCCCATGTTGTCTCGCTGCTGCCTGTTCCTTGCTGACCCTGTGAGGCCCAGCCGGCTGTGTAAGCGATAAGGAGGGTTAGGGGTGAGCTGGCTCAGCCTGCCTCCACCATGGTGACCCTGCCCTCCATGTGAACCTACAGGCCCTGGAGAGCTAATCCCGTAAGACACACAGCTGCAACGATTGCTAAACTATGACTGGATTCATAATCTGTCAGCCTCGACTATAGATCACACACAGAAGGTCAAATCCCTCATGATAGCTGAAGATTTAAGTTTAGTTAAATAAGATGACTTTTCATTTGTGCCTGTGCTGGAATCCCAGAGCAGTGCTCCTCCCTTTAAAGAGAAAGACAGCACGTGGTGAGTTTAACCTGATGGTTACCCTGCTTTGGGTGAGGATTAAGGCTGAGCTGTTGGGATCTTCACTGTGGCCTCAGGCTGGGCGTGGGATTTGAACCCACCCTGTTCACAGTTACTATTGAAATCCTACTGCCCAGCTAGCTCAGCTAACCGAACACCACGCCCCCCCCCCCCCCCCCCCCCCCCCCCACCACCCCCATCTTAACCTTTGTCATGGCGATCACAGCTCTGATCGAAATGTCGGGAAAAACCCATCTGGTTCACTAATGCCCTTTAGGGAAGGAAACTGCCATCCCTACCTGGTCCGGCCTCCATGTGACTCCAGATCCATAACGATGGGTGACTCTCAGCTGCCCTTTAAAATGGCCACACATTTGTGAATAACGTCACTCACCACTGGCTCCCAAAGGATCGACAGTGAATGTTGAACTTCTTGGCTCCTTGTGGTACAGTGATAGTGTTCTCACCTCTGGGCTAGTAGGCCGGGGCTTGGGAGCCACCAGTTGCAGAGGTGTCTAATAAGATCTCAGAGCAGGTAGATTTAAGACGGCTCTCAGATATCCCTCTGACCCCATTAATGCTGACAAGGGCTGAAAGCTTACAGTCAGTACATCACTGAACAGACCCCTCATCATTTATATTCACCCCTTGAATGGCCTAGCAGTAACTTTGAGCTCCTGGATCCTCCCCACAGTTTCCCTTTGAAATACAGTAAACAGTGTCTCTCTGTTGATATTATCAAATCTATTAATCACTTTAAACACTTCATTTAGATCACTCTTTAATCCACTGTATTCAGGGAGAGTACAAATCTAATCCATACAACCTGGTCTCATATTTTAACCCCTTCCCCCACTGGGCCCATTCTCTGCTCTGCTCTCCCTCCAAGGCCTGTATCTCCTTCCTGAGGTGTAGGGCTCAGAACGGAGATAGTAGGAACTGCAGCTGCTGGAGAATCTGAGATAACAAGGTGTGGATGAACACAGCAGGCCAAGCAGCAACAGAGGAGCAGGAAAGCTGACGCTTCGGGCCAAGACCCTTCTCCAGAATGGAACCCAGTTCCTCTGGATGGGAATCTGACCCAGTCTCAGTACAACTGTAGCAAGATGTCCTCACTAACACATGCCCCTATCCATAAGAATGTTAATACATTGGAATCAGGCCAGAGAAAATCAACCCAATTAATACCTGGAGAAAGCTGGAAGACCAAAAAAAAACCCATTGAAAATTGAAATGGGAGAAGGCCATTCAGCCCCTTGAGCCTGCTGCACCATTTATTGGGATCATGGCTGATTCGACATCCCTCACATCCATTTTTCCGTCCTCCCCCTGTAATTGTTGATTCCTCGATGACACTCGGCATTTATTGCTCATCCGTAATTGGGCAATTTAGAGTCAACCACATTGCTGTGGGTCTGGAGTCACATGGAGGCCAGACCAGGGAGGGATGACAGTTTCCTTCCCTAAAGGGCACTGGTGAACCAGATGGGGTTTTTGATCATTGACAATGGACTCACAGTCATCATTGAATTCTTAATGCAGATATTTTTTACAGAATTGAAATTCCACCATCTGCCGTGGTGGGATTTGAACCCAGGCCCCCTGAACATTGTCTGGGTCTCTGGATTAACGTAATACCACGAGGCCATTGCCTCCCCAAGCTGTCTGTGACAAGGCGTTCCGAAGACACTCAACCCTCTGAGAGAAGAAATTCCCCCTCATCTCAGTCTAAGAATAAGGTATAAACCATTCAGGACTGAGATGAGGAAGAATTACTTCAACCAGAGAGTTGTTAACCTGTGGAATTCTCTCCCACGGGAAGCTGTCGGGCCTGGATCGTTAGATATATTCTGGAGAGAGCTGTATGCGGCTCTTGGCGGCTGTAAGGGTATGGGAAGAGAAAGCGGGAATGGGATACTGAGATTGCATGATCAGCCATGATCATGTTGAATGGTGGTGCAGTCTCGAAGGGCCGAATGGCCTACTGCTGTCCCTGTTTTCTAAGTTTCAGTCTTTCAGCTGGTGCCTCTTCATTCTGAGGAAAGGCCAGGCAGGTTGGGCCTGCATCTTCAGGAGTTTAGGAGAGCCAGAGGTGACTTAATTGAGATATCTGGTCCTGAGAGTGATATTGACTGGGTGCATGTATCCTCATTTGGGGGCCGGGGGGGGCGTCGGCGAGGAGTCTAGAATTAGACGGTCACTGTTTAAAAACAAGGGAGTGTCCACTTTCAAACAAAGATGAGGAAACATATTTTCTCTCTCTCTCTGAGAGTTTCTTTAGAATTCCCTTTCCCAAGCGACAGCAGCTGCAGAGTCTGTAAATGTTTTCTTAAGGCGGGGGAGATAGATTCCCGGAGACCAAGGCGATGAAAGATTATTGGGGCGCGTGTGGTGTACAGAAGTGTAGGGTTGGGGTGAAAATCAGATCCTCCACAATCCTCTTTGAATGCGGGAGCAGGCCGGAAGGGCCGACTGGCCTGCTGTGGTTCCTTGTCTGGGTGTAGAATTCCACTTCCTTTCGGAAAAGGCTAACACTGCGTGGGACTCCTTAATGACTTTCTGTATCTTATCTGCTAGCTGATAGAGAGAGAGTTGTGTGTACAGATTCTCCGACCTCCCCCACCCCCTGGCCTACCGTTTCACTGCTCACTGTGTTTGTTTAAATCCGGCTGATGGTGGGAGATGCTGGAGTTAATGGAAACTTGTTTTGATCTGTGTCCCTCTCCACCCAGGTGGTTTATATCACTGCGACATTTCCTTTCCTCATGCTGTTGGTCTTATTGATCCGTGGAGTCACTTTGCCAGGAGCAACTCAGGGAATCAAATTTTATCTATATCCTGACATTACTCGCCTCGGTGACCCACAGGTGAGTGCGTTCTGGTAAACCCACAGCCCCCTGCCCCAAAACACCGCCAGAGCCCAGCTGATTCTGAGAGGCAGGGGTGCTTGGTGGTAGAGAGACGGGAGAGGGAGAGGTAGCTTGTCTCTGTGTACAGATCAGTGTGCCGTCAAGCTTCGTCATGGTCAGGGACCCAGTGAAACAGCTCAGGATCTGAGCTCCGTCCACGCCCAGGGCTCGGGCAGTAGCAAGGCACAGCTTCACCCCCTGGGCAATGCTCACTCCATACTCTGCACTGACTCGATTGGTCCTGGGCCCATTGACAGTGACCACCACGGACCTCAGCATCCTGTTCCCATCCAGTGCAGTTGGGGGGGTGGGAGGTCCGGGAGTGGACAAGGGTCAGGAATGGGATTGCCACATGGACCAGCCAACCTCCGCTTGGGCCAAGGCATTGTGGGAGTGGAGCAACTCAGGGGCAGGACACTAGGGGGGATGTCAGGGGGGAGCATGGGGGCAGGATGTCGGGGGGAGCATGGGGGCAGGACCTCAGTGGGGGACTGGGGGCAGATTGTCGGGGGGGTGTGGGGGCACGACATCAGGGGGCGTGGGGGCAGGATGTCGGGGGAGTGTGGGGGCAGGATGTCGGGGGAGTATGGGGGCTGGAAGTCGAGGGAGTGTGGGGGCAGGATGTCGGGGGTGGTGTGAGGGGGCAGGATTTTAGGGGGCGGAGTGTGGGCAGGACATTGTGGGGGGTGTGGGGGCCGGAAGTCTGGGGGGGGGGTGTTTGAGGTCAGGACATCGGGGGGTGGGCATGGGTGCAGGATGTTGGGGGGAAGCAGTGTGGGCAGGACATCGGGGGGGGTGGGTGTGGGGGCAGGATGTTGGGTGGGGCAGTGTGGGCAGGACGTCGGGGGTTGTTTGGGGGGGGGAGCGCGAGGGGGCAGGACATCTGGGGTGGACATAAGCGGGCAGGATGTCCGGGGGGGGGGGGAACACGAGGGGGAAGGACGTCCGGGGGGGGGGGCGCGAGGGGGCAGGACGTTGGGGGGGGTGAGGCACGGGGAGGGTGGCGCGAGGGGGCAGGACGTCGGTGGGGGGGAAGCGAGGGAGCAGGACGTCGGGGGGGCGCGAGGGGGCAGGATGTCGGGGGGGGCACGAGGGCGCAGGCCGTCCGGCTGCCAGCGAAAGCATAGTGTATCACACTTGCGCTTTTGGCTTATCAGCTGTCGCTCTCTTTCCCCCAACTCCCCTTGTCATCCCCCCCTGCCACCCCTGCTCTCCCTGTAGGTATGGATTGATGCGGGCACACAGATCTTTTTCTCTTATGCAATCTGTTTGGGAGCGATGACATCACTGGGAAGTTACAACAAATATAAATATAACTGTTACCGGTAGGTGGATTACTCGTGGGGCTTGGGGGTCGGGGGGCGCTGCTGATGGGGAAATGAGTCTGTTCTCCCGGCTCGTTCGGCAATGTTATTAATGCCATGCATCCGTTGTGATGTGTGTACACTTAGGGACTGTATGCTCCTGGGATGTCTCAACAGCGGTACCAGTTTTGTTTCGGGCTTTGCGATATTTTCCATCCTTGGCTTCATGGCTCAAGAACAAGGGGTGGACATAGCAGATGTAGCTGAGTCAGGTACGAGCAGCTCCAGGTGCATTGTGCACAATTTAGAGATTTGACCATTTTGTAATCAGTGTTTTTTTGTAGCATGCATAATCCTGGCCTTGCTGTTTCCCAGTTAATCCGACTTTGCTGAGCCTGTCTGATCGGATCTGGAAGGGGTTTCCTCCCCACATTTCCAACCAAACTAACAAAGGGGCTTCATTGCCTCTGAGCATGTACCTGATGCACTGTGTGCCCGCTTCCTGGCAGAGAGACCTCTCTGGTGACCAGCGGGCCGGCTGCGGTGCCAATGTTCATTAACAGCTCACCGAAAAAACCCAGCAGCTGGCACGTGCCCTCTTCCCCAAAGCCCTCCCCATTACCACTTGCTGGCATTCTCTTCAAGCTGGGGGTAACATGTTGGTTGGCTCTAACCCAGCGACGCAAGCGCTGCTGCGGCTTCTGGAGGTCTCCTGCACTGAGGAGGGCCGAGGGAGTTTTGGTGGGGTCGGGGAGGAAGGGGACGTGTCAGGGAAAACAGCGCGGTCACCCCGTATGACAACAACCATGCACCCCCCAACCCCCAACTCACTTCCACCACCCAACCCCCAGTGTCTGCATTCCCCACTGCTGTCCACTGATTCCTGCTGGTCAGGCTCAGGCTGGTTGGTGATGCCCCTGTAGCCGAATAGACCAGCTGCCTCGCTTCTCATCTAGGAACATCTGGGCATGTTGCTGCCAGCGAGATGCAGTGTGCCCTTTCAGCGTAGTCACTGTCCCCACATCAGCCTTGCATCAAATGATTGTTTTCGATCGACACTTAACAACTGTTAGTTTTGTGATCCACGTAATTCCATGCATGTGGCATTCATCTAATTTAAAGTAATTTTTAATACTTTTACAAAAAGTGGGTAGCCAATCACGCAGTGGGTTGGCAGAGAATTAACCGTCCTGCAACAACTCTGCAAGAGCTTTGGAGAGAGTCCCCGGGCGGCACAGGGGGAATGGGTGCACTGATCTCTGACCTCTGTCAGGGTTTGCCACACAGGCTCACTCGCTGACCTCTCTGAGCTGTCGGAGTGTTCCACAGACAAGGAGCATGGCATCAAACAGCCCCAAAAAGAGGGGCCCGCAGTTGGGAAGCACCTTCAGAAAGTCCACAAGCATGCAACTAGGGTTATATTGTACATCAGTATGAAGCTCACAGAGTTAGAATGTAGAGGGAGCTTTACTCTGTATCTAACCCTGTGCTGTCCCTACCTGGGAGTGATGGGACAGTGTAGAGGAAGCTTTACTCTGTATCTAACTCCATGCTGGCCCTGTCCTGGGAGTGATGGGACAGGCTGGCGGAAGCTTTACTCTGCATCTGTCCCTGGGACTGTTTAATGGGGACAGTGTAGAGGGAGCTATACTCTGTATCTGACCTGTGCTGTCCCTATCCTGGGAGTGATGGGACAGCGTAGAAGGAGTTTTACTCTGCATCTAACCCCGTGCAGTCCTTGTCCTGGGGGTTTTGATGCTGATCCTGGTATCTATCGGTTCCATAACATATGAAACACACCAAAGTGAGTGGAATGAAAACAGTTCACGGGAAAAGCCCTGAACCACGCGATGTTTTCTATGTTCAGTTTCCCCACCTTTACCACAATTCTAAGCACCTGCAGCTCACTCTGACTTATGTAGCCACTCCCACCCCTTTCGATGAGTGGGCATTGAAAAAAGATCTTCCTCAGTCAGTAAATACAGAGTGGGGTATGGCAGGGGGGGGTGGTGGGGGGGTGCACAGTGCGAGCCAGGCTTGGGAACTTCTGTTTGTGTGCAGAGTTCAATCCTTGCTGCATCTCCTGGCCAAGGAGCCCCTTAAAACCTCAGCCTGATATCGAGCATTAAATTGCTGACCTGGGACCAAAGCTTGTTGCATTCCCCAAGTCTTAATTTGGTGTTAAAGATCGAAGCAATAACAGCATCCACAGAGACAGTAAAGACTTTTATGATAAGGATCACACAGTCATTCCAATCCAATGACCTGCAGTGTGACCTTGCAGTTACATGTTCTTCAGTCTGACTTTTAATGAATTGCTTTCATGAAAAAAGGTGTACATTGAAACATTAAATCTGATTCAAAACTAATAATGTAGCTTCTTTTTTCTTGCTTCTTTCTATGAAACAATTTATTAATTTTTAACCACTCTATAACCTGCTTTTGTCAGTTTGGATATTACTCTAATCTTTTGAAAGTCGGCTTTGCTGAAGATGGAGAGGGTAGATAAATTGGAAACTCTTCTTTTTGTGGGTGATATGACAAAATTAATTTTCCGCGTCCTCTCGAATGACTGGACTGGTTATAAGAGACCGATCTCATTTCATACCAGTAACAGTAAAACTGATTGATTGATTTGCCAGTTGTGATTAATTACTCCAACTTGGCTCAACTGTGTGTGGGATGTTCTTCTGTAAATGTTCACCACCATCCACCCCCACCCAGCCCCTTCCCATCAACCCACACCCTATCGCCCACAAGTTGTCCAGTGTGTGACCCGTGTGTGCAGACGAAGGGCACAACAGTGAAGAGCCATTTTCTGATATCTCCAGAGGTTCCGAGCTGTTTACTGCTGACTGTACTCGCTGCGAGACCACAGCTAATTCCCCCAACAAACCCCCTAGTCTCCTCCTTTGAAATGGTCACCGAGAAAATATCAAGGGTTAAACATACCCTCACCATCCCCGTCCCGACCCCCACGCCCATCGCCAATCCCCATCCCATTCCTCTATCCCATCGCTTCCTCATTCCCCCTCCCCCAACACTATCCGCTCCCCCATCACTATTCCCAACCCATCGCTATCCCCCCCCATTCACTATCCGCTCCCCCAACACTATCCCATTCCCCATCACTATCCCCGGCCCCCATCACTATCCCCCCCCCATCACTATCCCCTCCCCCATCACTATCCCCTCCCCCATCACTATCCCCTCCCCCATCACTATCCCCACCCCCATCACTATCCCCACCCCCATCACTATCCCCACCCCCATCACTATCCCCACCCCCTTCACTATCCCCACCCCCTTCACTATCCCCACCCCCTTCACTATCCCCACCCCCATCACTATCCCCACCCCCATCACTATCCCCACTCCCATCACTATCCCCACTCCCTTCACTATCCCCACTCCCTTCACTATCCCCTCCTCCATCACTATCCCCTCCTCCATCACTATCCCCTCCTCCATCACTATCCCCTCCTCCATCACTATCCCCTCCTCCATCACTATCCCCACCCCCATCACTATCCCCTCCTCCATCACTATCCCCTCCTCCATCACTATCCCCATCCCCATTCCATACCCCTCCCACATCACCATCCTGTACCCCTCCATCACTGTTCCGTTCCCATCCAGTGCTCCCTCCATCCTGTGGTGAGCCAGTTTCTGATGTTGTGCAGCTCCAGGAGAAGGGCTTATGGAGACAGTGTTCCTTCACTCTGGTGGCCCTCTTTTATTCAGTGTCTTTGTGGACAATTTGGCAAGTCTAGGCCAGGAACTGTAAACTCCGCAAGCCTTTTGCATTCTGTAAATGTGGACGCCAGTCAGCTGCCTCTGGTCATTTTCTCTGGCACTGTGCAATAAGCTGGACTTGTTCTCAAACCTACATTCCTTGCGAGTTTCTGGAATGTTCTTGACCTGAGAAGCAATTCTAATAATTTTCCAGGCAGTTCGGAATTAGGGACAAATAAATGACTTTAACACCATTGCACTGAGGTCTTTAATCTGAGTTATATTATCCTGAGAAAGAAGAATGTTTATATCTCTTCTTGACCTCAGTGAGCAGTAAGATGCGTTGGAACGCCATGGAATTTTTACACTGTAGGTAATTCGGCCCACCAGCTGCTGGTTAAGTGACCAGGGAGTTGGTGGTCAAATGGGGCATATCCATTATTGGTTTTAAGCAGTTTTCCCATTGCAAATGTGAAAGGAAAGGGCGTTTTGAAACATTGATACGCATGCTAGCTTTGTTTAAGAGTAACTGCTGTGATATAACGTACCTGTGTATATTTTTTTGTGATGTGAAATTACATGATCATTTAGTGCCTCTTGTCCCCCTCCTCTCCTCACTTCCTGCCCCTCATTCCCCATCCCCCTTTACCCCCTCCCCACACCTCCACCCCGTCTCTCTGCATTTGCCTCCTTTTAGGTCCTGGTCTGGCATTCATCGCTTACCCTAAGGCTGTGAGCATGATGCCTTGGCCTACCTTCTGGGCTATCTTGTTTTTCGTAATGCTCCTTCTTCTCGGATTGGACAGTCAGGTCAGTTTGAACTCCAGGGGGTCATGTGTCTGAGAATCACAAGCAATAAGCAGCTGCCTGGGGCATGGGGTGTGCAAGGCCTGGGGGTGGGGAGGGTGGGATTTTTGTTTTCTGGCAGGTGGAGGGGTTACAATTCTTCCCCCACCTCCTCCTTCTCTCTCTCCCTCTCTCTCTATCTCTCTCTCTGTCTCTAATGCTTTCTCTCTCCCTCTCTCTCTCTCTCTCTCTGTCTCTCTCTCTCAGTCTCAGCTTGATTATAACCAATGGGAGAGAGGGCTACCTATACTTCACTTTCCAGCTGCATTTTCCACTGGGGATTTTTTTTCATGATGGTGGATCTTTCTCCAGCTCCCTAAACCCAGCGGGTGGGGAGCAGGCCCCGTGTTTTGGTATTTACCCCGTTTTGCCATTGGACATAGTCATTGGGGTATCTGGGTCACAGTGTGATTGCAGCCCAGGCCAGCAGCTTGCCGAGGAATGTTGGAACAGTCCTCAGCGACAATCCCTCTCTCCCACGAGCGACTGGTAAACTCTGCCACTTACTGTCACTGCAGCAGCTGTCTGTTTATACCTCCTACTAGTCCTGGAAATGCTGGTGTGAAATCTTGTCCCAAAGATTGTAACAACTAGACCAACAAACTGAGGATGCACTGTGGTGAACCACAGGCGTTTCTCTGGCTCTGCGTGTGTTTCTGGGGGTCATGTGTGTTCCCGTGCATGTGTCTGGTCCTGGAAGCACCCACATGCACGTCTTTGCCTCTCTATGTTTTCTAGGGTCTGCGTGTGCTCTCCCGCGTTTCTCTGGGTCGTGTGTGTTCCCACACACGTGTCTGGTTTGGCGTGTGCCCACACGCACATCTCTGGGCTGTCATGTGCCCATGCGCGTGTCTCTGAGTCCGTGTGTGCTCTCGCGCGTTTCTCTGGGTCGCGTGTGTACCCACACGTGTGTCTGGTTTGGCGTGTGCCCGCACGCACATCTCTGGGCTGTCATTGCGCCCACGTACGTGTCTCTGAGTCTGCGTGTGCTCTCCCGCGTTTCTCTGGGTCGTGTGTGTTCCCACACGCGTGTCTGGTTTGGCGTGTGCCCACACGCATGTCTCTGGGCTGCCATGTGCCCAGACCCGCACACAAGCTCACTCTCTCACACACATGCCTGACCATGTGCTCATGGATGTCCTTCATAAGTTCATACATGCATGCGTGTGCACTCGGACACACGTGTGCAAGTTGTCAACTCGACGTGTGTATGCTTCTGATCCTGTCAGTGTGCAACAGGTGGAACACACCTCCATATGGGATTACCTGTGCTCACAAACATGAAACATACATGGCTTGGTCAGTTCGATTGTACACAACTACATGTTCCCGCTTGTCCATAAACTCCACGGTGACAATTTTTGTTTAAATCTCTTTTCAACAAACCAATGGCAAAATAATAAGCTGTGATCAGAACCCCTGTCCCACCTCTACTGCCTTCTAATTAGATTTGCAAGGGAAACCTGAAACCTTTTTTAAAAGGGAGTTTCTTTTACATTGAGGGGCCATGGGGCTGAGTCAGCAGAATCTCATTTGTCTTCTGTTGGTTCTCAGTAAGACAAAGGGAGACGGGAGCTTTTTCAAAAATTCAAATTGGAGGTACAGTTTCCTTAATTAAGAATACAGTAAAAGCCTGATGTGTTTATCTGGGAGGTCTGAGGCTTTTTGTACCATAGAGACCTGGCAGTTGGCCGAGACATATTTGATCTGTGAGTTAATATTTGTGCATCACATCCTGTTTAAGTTGTCCAGACAGGTAAGTGATTGTTAACACCTGTTGGGTGTGTGTGTGTCTCTGTGTGTGTGTGTGTGTGTGTGTGTGTGTGTGTGTCTCTGTGTGTGTGTGTGTCTCTGTGTGTGTGTGTCTGTGTGTGTGTCTGTGTGTGTGTCTGTGCGTGTGTGTCTGTGCGTGTGTGTCTGTGCGTGTGTGTCTGTGCGTGTGTGTGTGTGTGTGTCTCTGTGTGTGTGTGTGTGTGAGCGTGTTTGAGCGTGTGTGTGTCTGTGTGTGTCTGTGTGTGTGTGTCTCTGTGTGTGTGTGTGTCTGCGTGTGTGTGTGAGCGTGTGTGTGTGAGCGTGTGTGTGTGTGTGTCTGCGTGTGTGTGTGAGCCTGTGTGTGTGTGAGCCTGTGTGTGTGTGAGCCTGTGTGTGTGAGAGCCTGTGTGTGTGTGTGTGTGTGAGTGTGTGTGTGTCTGTGTTTTTTTTCCTGAGGGTGGGAACAATGATTTGAATTTGTCTGTGTCATGTGCGGACCCCCGAATCTGGCTGCTCAGGGCAGGACTGTGTGCTGTGCGTGAGAAGGCTCACCTGTGATGGTCACTGCAGCCAAATACCCCATCCCTTCCCTCTGCCCCCAACCCCAGGGCTCCTCACTGAGCACAGCGAGAGCAGCATTGAAGGGGCAGCTGATACCCCAAATGGGGGCAGGTGACCCCCAGGGAGTTTGTGAAGCCCCTGATCTGCCTCTGAAGGATGGTGAAGCAGCTAGTGTTCACCCTGTCTTGTTTTTTCATGTTATAATCTCCTCCTGATAAGTAACCAGCACATGTGCGTACGAGATAAAAATCCTCCAGGTAGTATTCACCTCCATGTTTACCATTGATGCAGTGCAATGAATATTCAGACTGTATCTCCTCACCTGCCTCAGAGATCAAAAGATGCAAATACTGGTAAATCACACGGCTGGAGTTAATATTTACTTAAAGGTGCAGTTTGATAACGCACAGACCGAGAAGAGACATCTTCTGCCTCTCAGCGCAGTGCTCATCCATTCCAGCTCTGTCCTTTAACATGTGACATTTCGTGTGTTAGGTTCTGGAACCCTAATTGGAAAGAGTTTGCTTCCTCACTCTACTCAGGCCCTGGGAAAATACACCCACATTTCTCAGGGTGAGACAATGTAGAGGGAGCTTTACTCTGTATCTAACCCCATGCTGTCCCTGTCCTGGGAATGTTTGATGGGGGTCACAGTGTAGAGGGAGCTTTACTCTGTATGTAACCCCGTGCTGTCCCTCTCCTTGGGAGTGTTTGGTCAGGAATCACAGTGTAGAGGGAGCTCTACTCTGTATCTAACCCCGTGCTGTAGCCAATCACAGTGGTGAGATAAAACATCTGGATTTGTGTGACAAAACTGGATGTAGTTGAAATGAAATTTTAATTCCTGTTGCTATTTTGTGATTTATTGTCATTGCCAGTGAGTTACAGGATTGTAAATGTTAAATGCTCCAGTTTAAGATTAAGCTGTAACTTTTGTACTAAGTGCATTTATATAGAGCCCAGTCAGTTATTTTCCTCAAATAGCAGCCTGACAGGCAATGACAAACTGACAGTGCCCCCCCACTCCCATACAACATACACTGTAACCCCTCCTTCCCCACATCCTTGACTGCTCCCCCTTGCTGCCCCCGTCATATTCCACCTGACCTCCAGCCCTCTGTTTGCCCCGCTCCTGTTTCTTCCCTCCCTCTCCTCCACTCTCCCTCCCTCCCTCTCCTCCACCCTCCCTCCCTCTCCTCTCATCTGCTCCTGTCTCTCTTTCTCTCTCATACACGTGCCCTGCCATCCCTCCCTCCCTCTCTGCCACTCTCCCTCCCTCCCTCTCCTCCACCCTCCCTCCCTCTCCTCTCATCTGCTCCTGTCTCTCTTTCTCTCTCATACACGTGCCCTGTATCCCTCCCTCTCCTCCACTCTCCCTCTCCACCACTCTCCCTCCCTCCCTTTCCTCCATTCTCCCTCCCTCCCTGCCCTCTTTGCCTACAGACAGTATCCCACACCACCAGCCTCTGTATGAACTGCGGTGGTTAATGATCTGAGCGGGCAATGTTGGTGATGGGGTCAGGGAGGCCGATGTGTGCAGTGGGGACATAGACTCAGTGAGCAAGGGCTATTGCGTCCACGAGGAGAGGGAGACTGGGAAGGGATTGAAATACCAGTGCTCAAGATTATCCGTTGCACCCAGCTTTAAGGACACAAATTCCCAGCCCCAATGAATCCTGATCCTCCCACAGAGTGACAGAGCCGATGAAATAGAAGCTTATGAAGGTGCGACCGTCGGGAATGTGAGCTCTGAATACAATGTCTGATGTGTTGCTTTTTGTCTCTGACAGTTTGTGGAAGTTGAGGGGCAGATTACTTCCCTGGTCGATCTTTACCCATCCTTCCTAAGGAAGGGTTACAGACGAGAAATCTTCATAGCTATAACATGCACACTCAGCTACCTGCTGGGGCTGACTATGGTGACTGAAGTAAGTACAGGACCTCTGTGTTTGCACCTTTAATCATTTAGAACCACCTGCTTTGTTGAAGGCTGTTAGCAAGAAGCTTATCTTTTAAAAAAATCCACCAAAACCCTCCTTTTTTAGTTTTATTTTTTCATGGAATGCATTTATTGCCTGTCTTTAATTGCTTAGAGGGCACATTGCTGTGGGTCTGGAGTCACATGTGGGCCAGACTAGGTAAGGATGGCAGTTTCCTTCCCAAGAGGACCTTAGTGAACCAGATGGGTTTTCCTGACAATTGACAAGGAATTCATGGTCATCATTAGATTCTTATTTCCACATTTTTAAAACTCGAATTCAAATTCCACCTTCTGCTGTTGGCAGGATTCGAACCTGGGTCGACCACTGCATTACGTGGGTCTCTCAATTAATAGCCTAGCAATAATACTTTTAGGCCATCACCTTCCCTGAGGGTACCAGGACAGGCTTAGACATGATGGGCCGAATGGCCTCCTGCTGTACCATAATAAATTCTGTGACATTTCAATGCAAAGCTTTCTGAGGAACAGGAAATATCCGAATTTTACAATTTTATGGGTAACTGCCACTGGTTTTAGATTCCACATAGTTTGGTTGACTAATTGAAAGTATTAGTTAATCGGCTGTGACATTTGAACTGGGTCCTTACAGCATTTTAAGGCAAGAGGGGAAAGATTTAGGAAGGACCTGAGGGGCAGCCTCTTCACACAGAGAGTGGTGAGTATATGGAATGGGCTGCCAGAGAGAGTGACTGAGGCAGATACATTAGCAACATTCAAAAAACATTTGGATAGGTACCTGGATGGGAAGGATTTAGAGGGATATGGGCTAAATACGAGCAATTGGAACTAGCTGGGTGGGTGCCATGGTCAGCATGGACCAGTTTGGCCCGAAGGGCCAGTTACCATGCTGGGACACGCTATGACTGTAATGCCCTGGGTCTCTTGATGAGCCACATGATTTTATTTTTCCACAAGGTTTGCTATTTCTTGCTCACATTAACTGTTTTCATGATACATCTTCATTTCGTGGAGGCTCGAGGCCATTCCAGAAGAGCGACTATCCCTCACAGCTAGCCATTCAGATCTTGCTCCGTTTCCCTGGTGACCATAAGCCTAGGCCTGATTGTTCTCCCAGTGTAGCAGTAAGCAGGCCCACACACTTGGGTCTGCTTGGGGGGCCTCGACACCCATATCTCAGGGATTTCACGTGTCCACGTGTGTGTGTGTCTCGGAATTGGGGTGTGCTGTCGCGTGTTTCGTTCAGTCGCAAGTGGGCGGTGAGAGCGAATGAAGAGAAGGTCGAGGAGATGAGATAAAGGGAGAGGGTGGCAGAGGAGGGAGAAGAGAGATGGAGGGAGAGGTAAGATGAGGAGAGATGGAGGGATGGCAGAGATGGATAGAGAGACAAGATGGGGCGATAGAAGGATAGTGGAGATGAACGGAGGATGGAGAGACAAGGTGAGAGGAGATGGAGAAAGGGAGAAGGACGAGAGAGACGGAGCGATGACAATGACAGAGGGAGAAGTGAGAAGGTGGTGACTTTTGGAGGGCAGCAATGAAGAGAATGGGTGAAGAGACAATGGAAGGATGGAGACAATGGATGGATGTAGATAATGGAGGGATGGAGACAGGGAGGGATGGAGATAGGAAGGGATGGAGACAATGGATGGATATAGATAATGGAGGGATGGAGACAGGGAGGTATGGAGACAGGGAGGGATGTAGATAATGGAGGAATGGAGACAGGGAGGGATGAACTGGGAGTCTCAGTCCCTTTATTTTGTGTGACACTGATGCTTTCTCTCCCATAACAGGGTGGGTTGTATGTGTTCCAGCTGTTTGACTACTATGCAGCCAGCGGCATGTGCCTTCTCTGGGTGGCATTCTTTGAATGTATTGCAATAGCCTGGGTGTATGGTAAGTGATGGTGCTCATCTCTCACCCAAAACAGATACACTCACCCCACTGACACTCAACTCACAGGCACGTCATTGCCCCAGTGTTATACAGTGACAGACCTGTCCCCCACCGGTACTGTACCCCAGTGTTATACAGTGACAGACCTGTCCCCCACCGGTACTGTACCCCAGTGTTATACAGTGACAGACCTGTCCCCCACCGGTACTGTACCCCAGTGTTATACAGTGACAGACCCATCCCCCACCGGTACTGTACCCCAGTGTTATACAGTGACAGACCCATCCCCCACCGGTACTGTACCCCAGTGTTATACAGTGACAGACCCATCCCCCACCGGTACTGTACACCAGTGTTATACAGTGACAGACCTGTCCCCACCGGCACTGTACCCCAGTGTTATACAGTGACAGCCCTGTTCCCCACCGCTACTGTACCCCAGTGTTATACAGTGACAGACCTGTCCCCCACCGGTACTGTGCCCCAGTGTTATACAGTGACAGACCTGTCCCCACCGGTACTGTACCCCAGTGTTATACAGTGACAGACCTGTCCCCCACCGGTACTGTACCCCAGTGTTATACAGTGACAGGCCTGTCCCCCACCGGTACTGTACCCCAGTGTTATACACTGACAGAGCTGTCCCCACAGGTACTGTACCCCAGTGTTATACAGTGACAGACCTGTCCCCACCAGTACTGTCCCCAGTGTTATACAGCGACAGACCTGTCCCCACCGGTACTGTACCCCAGTGTTATACAGTGACAGCCCTGTCCCCACTGGTACTGTACCCCAGTGTTATACAGTGACAGCCCTGTCCCCACTGGTACTGTACCCCAGTGTTATACAGTGACAGACCTGTCCCCAACCGGTACTGTACCCCAGTGTTATACACTGACAGAGCTGTCCCCACAGGTACTGTACCCCAGTGTTATACAGTGACAGACCTGTCCCCACCAGTACTGTCCCCAGTGTTATACAGCGACAGACCTGTCCCCACCGGTACTGTACCCCAGTGTTATACAGGGACAGACCTGTCCCCACCGGTACTGTATCCCAGTGTTACGCAGTGACAGACCTGTCCCCCACCGGTACTGTACCCCAGTGTTATACATTGACAGACCTGTCCCCACCGGCACTGTACCCCAGTGTTATACAGTGACAGCCCTGTCCCCCACCGCTACTGTACCCCAGTGTTATACAGTGACAGACCTGTCCCCCACCGGTACTGTACCCCAGTGTTATACAGTGACAGACCTGTCCCCACCGGTACTGTACCCCAGTGTTATACAGTGACAGACCTGACCCCCACCAGTACTGTACCCCAGTGTTATACAGTGACAGACCTGTCCCCACCGGAACTGTACCCCAGTGTTATACAGTGACAGGCCTGTCCCCCACCGGTACTGTACCCCAGTGTTATACAGTGACAGGCCTGTCCCCCACCGCTACTGTACCCCAGTGTTATACAGTGACAGACCTGTCCCCCACCGGTACTGTACCCCAGTGTTGTACAGTGACAGCCCGGTCCCCACTGGTACTGTACCCCAGTGTTATACAGTGACAGCCCTGTCCCCCACCGCTACTGTACCCCAGTGTTATACAGTGACAGACCTGTCCCCCACCGGTACTGTGCCCCAGTGTTATACAGTGACAGACCTGTCCCCACCGGTACTGTACCCCAGTGTTATACAGTGACAGGCCTGTCCCCCACCAGTACTGTACCCCAGTGTTACACAGTGACAGGCCTGTCCCCCACCGGTACTGTACCCCAGTGTTATACAGTGACAGCCCTGTCCCCACTGGTACTGTACCCCAGTGTTATACAGTGACAGACCTGTCCCCAACCGGTACTGTACCCCAGAGTTATACAGCGACAGACCTGTCCCCACCGGTACTGTACCCCAGTGTTATACACTGACAGAGCTGTCCCCACAGGTACTGTACCCCAGTGTTATACAGTGACAGACCTGTCCCCACCAGTACTGTCCCCAGTGTTATACAGCGACAGACCTGTCCCCACCGGTACTGTACCCCAGTGTTATACAGCGACAGATCTGTCCCCACTGGTACTGTACCCCAGTGTTATACAGGGACAGACCTGTCCCCACCGGTACTGTATCCCAGTGTTACGCAGTGACAGACCTGTCCCCCTCCGATACTGTACCCCAGTGTTGTACAGTGACAGACCTGTCCCCACCGGTACTGTACCCCAGTGTTACACAGTGATACACGTGTCCCCACCATACTATAGGCCAATGTAAATGGTGGGGGCATTGGGAGAGTGAGTCAGAGTTGGAAGCAGTGTGATTGCAGGAATGGGAGATGTGGAATGGAGAGTTTTAAGATCGGGTTTTTTTAAAGAATAACATGGAAAGTCTGTCACTCTTACAGCTGTAGGGGTCATCCCTGGAGGGTGAGTGGTTTTCACTTCACACCCAGATTGTAACAGACTGCGAAAACAAAGTTACTGGAAAAGCTCTGCAGGTCTGGCAGCATCTGTGGAAGAGAGAACAGAGTTAATGTTTCAGGTCCGGTCACTCTTCCGCAGAACTCAAGGTGTAACAGAGTGCGAAGAGTTAATGATGTCCAACAGTAACTGAAGCTCAGTAACCGCCATTCCTGCCTCCACCCTCCCAAAGTCCTATATGCCACGAGTTCAGAATCCTGGATCTCCCTCCCTAATGGCATTGCTGGTGTTTCTCCACCACACCAACTGCTCAAGAAGGCATCTTGCTACCACCTCCAGGGGCAACTGGGGATGGCCAATAAATGCCAGGCCCAGCTAGCCATGCCCACATCCCAATAACTCAAAATTTCAGTTGCTGTTTTAACCTCCACTTTGGGAAATCCTGACCTTTAACCTCTTCATTAGAAACATTGAAGACAGGAGCAGGAGGCCATTTGGCCCCATTGAGCCTGCTCCACCATTCAGTCGAATGGCTGATTTTTAAATAATATTCAAAGACTCCACCCTCACCGCTCAGTGGGGGAGGGAGTTCCACAGACTCATAGCTCTCCGTGAACAGACGTCTCATAATTTCTGTCCTGAATGCGGGACCCTTTAATTTTAAACCATGCTCCCCCCCACCCCTTGTTCTGTGCTCCCACAGTGGGAAACATCCCCTCAGCTCCCACTCTGTCAAATCCCCTCCAGATGCCATAAGTTTCAGTAAGATTCCCTCTCATTCTCCAATGGATCAGCCTGTCGTTGTAAATTAACCCACCCTATCCCAGCAGCACACTTCTCTGAACCATTTCTTACAAATTCATTCCTTTTATTAAATGAGGAGAATGTGAAACTAGACACTGTGCTCCAGATACCATCTCACTGGCCAGCAGGGCTGGTATTATTATATCCCCTTCCTCTCGCAGTAAGCCACAAGCTATAAGTTCAGACTTTACTCTGTTTCGACAGCATTTGTGTTCTCACCAATAACAGGTGTGTTCAAAGCAGAAAATGTTGGAAATGCTCGGGCAGTGGGTGTGGCTCAGTGGTTAGCAATGCAGCCTCACAGCACCAGGGACCCGGGTTCAATTCCAGCCTCGGATAACTGTCTGTGTGGAGTTTGCACATTCTCCCTGTGTCTGCGTGGGTTTCCTCCAGGTGCTCCAGTTTCCTCCCGCAGTCCAACAATGTATAGCTTATGGTGGATTGGCCATGCTATATTGCCCGTAGTGTTTGGGGATGTGTGGGTTAGGTGAATTAGCCGTGGGAAGTACAGATATAGAACATAAAACATAGAACAATACAGCGCAGAACAGGCCCTTCGGCTCTCGATGTTGTGCCGACCTGTGAACTAATCTAAGCCCATCCCCCTACACTATCCTGTCATTATCCATCTGCTTATCCAAGGACTGTTTAAATGCCCCTCATGTGGCTGAGTTAACTACATTGGCGGGCAGGGCGTTCCACGCCCTCACCGTGGTGACAGGGTGATTCTGGCTGCAGTGCTGTTCAGAGGATCAGTATAGAATCAGTGGGCTGAAGGGCCTGTTTCCACACTGTAGGGATTCTGTGAATATGGGGGATGCAACAGGAAAGAGAGGAGCTTCACACTTCCAGTCTACGACCTACTAATGGAAAGACTCCCTCTGTTTTTCTCACAGAGGCAGTGTGATGTGCTGAGTCTCTCCAGCACTTCTTATTTTATTTCAGACATTCAGCATTTGCTGTGACAGCTGCTTATCATTTTATAACACACTCCTGAAGAGAATTGGTTTATTAGTGCTGCTGTTGACTCAGCTTGTTCTGGTTCTAATCACACGCTGACAGCACTAGCTACCCTGACGCTCTGATAGCGATAAGCCATGTTTACATATAAAGGCATTGTTTTTATTTGGGCACCCATCTTCTCGTTTCTGGCCTTTCTGATATCTGCTGTGAGCTGAGAGCACCGAGGAGCCAGATGGGACACAACGATTTCTACAGAGCTTTTTGTTCTGTTAAAATGATTTTTCGGTTGTGTAGTGCCATCGCTAATGTCTGTGGAACTGGCCATAAATAGATGATGAATGTAGAATTTTACAGCACTGTAACAAGCTATTCGACCCCATTAGCTCTGTGCTGGTGTTCATGTTCCACACAGTCTCCCTCCCGTGCTTCCTCACATCCCTCCTCATCTCAATATCCTCAAATTCCTTTATCCCTCAGTGTTTAGCCAGCTTCCTGTTAAACATACCACTGTTCATCAGCACGGACCCTACTTATTGGAATGAATTGCGCATTCTCCCCACCCTCTGGGTAAACTTCTGAATTCTCAACTGCATTTGTTGGAACCATATTAGATTTGTGATCATTCCTATAAGTTAAGACCTCTTCCCCACATCTGCCCCATGTCTTAGTTTCCTTTAAAAGACCTTCATTAGGTCATTTCTCAGCCTCTTTGTCCCACTGTAAAGAAGCAGAGCCTGTTAGCTCTGCCCTGAGAGTTATACCTTCTGAACTGTCCAATACTGTCAGGCTCTCTGTGTCAGGTGCCTCTATATCCTTTTTAAAAATTAACCAGAATCGTTAACCTACATCCCAGTGCTATTGTAATTGGAACCTTTGCTGGCTGCCAGTTTAATTGTGTGAGATGAAGGGTTTTTGATGAAAGATGAAATTACCGCAGTCCTGCTGGACCCTGGGGCTGCTCTCCCACAAGAGAGAAAAATGATTAGGGGTGGTTTAACTTAAGGGTCATCACGCCTCAGGCAAGGGCAGAAGGTGAGGAGGACACCCAGTGAGGGAACTGAACCCACATTGTTGGTGTCACCTTGTGTTGCAAACCAACCATCCAGCCAACTGAGCTAACCGAGCCCCATTTCTGAAGAAAGGTCCCAACCCGAAATGTCAGCTTTCAGAGAACAAAGAAAATTACAGCACAAGAACAGGCCCTTCGGCCCTCCAAGCCTGTGCCGAACCACATCCTCTATCTGAACCTGTTGCCTATTTTCCAAGGACCTGTATCCCTCTGCTCCCTGCCTATTCATGTTTCTGCCCAGATACATCTAAAATGACTCTATCGTGCCCGTCTCTACAGTCTCCGCTGGCAACGCGCTCCAGGCACCCACCACCCTCTGTGTAAAGAACTTTCCACGCATACCTCCCTTAAACTTTCCTCCTCTCACTTTGAACTCATGACCCCTAGTAATTGAGTCCCCCACTTGGGGAAAAAGCTTCTCGCTACCCACCCTGTCTATACCCCTCATGATTTTGAAGACCTCAATCAGGTTCCCCCCTCAATCTCCATCTTTCTAATGGAAATAATCCTAATCTCCTCAACCTCTCTTCATAGCTAGCACCCTCCATACCAGGCAACATCCTGGTAAACCTCGTCTGCACCCTCTCCAAAGCATCCACATCCTTTTGGTAATGTGGCGACCAGAACTGTACACAATACTCCACATGTGGCTGAACCAAAGTCCTATACAACTGCAACATGACCTGCCAACTCTTGTGCTCAATACCCCGTCCAATGAAGGAAAGCATGCCATATGCCTTCTTGACCACTCTATCCACCTGTGTTGTCACCTTCAGGGAACAATGGACCTGAACCCCAGATCTCTCAGTACATCAATTTTCCCTAGGACTTTTCAATTTACTGTATAGCTCACTCTTGAATTTGATCTTCCAAAATGCATCACCTCACATTTGCCCAGATTGAGCTCCACCTGCCATTTCTCTGCCCAATTCTCCAGTCTATCTATATTCTGCTGTAATCTCTGACAGTCCCCCTCACTCTGCTACTCCACCAATCTTAGTCTCATCAGCAAACTTGCTGATCAGACCACCTACACCTTCCTCCAGATCATTTACATATATCACAAACAACAGTGGTCCCAGCACAGATCCCTGTAGAACACCACTGGTCACAGGTCTCCAATTTGAGAAACCCCCTTCTACTACTACCTTCTGTCTCCTGTTGCCCAGCCAGTTTTTTATCCATCTAGCTAGGATACCCTGGAGCCCATGTGGCTTCACTTTCTCCATCAGCCTGCCATGGGAAACCTTATCAAACTGTTTTCTGTTCCTCTAGCCCTCACTGTGTTATCTCTGACTCCAGCATTGGCAGTTCTTACTGTCTCTGACTGAGCTAAATGACTGCCTTTTGGAGCTGGCAGTGAACACTGGTGCCTAGATCAGGGTGATTGAAATAATATGTGTGAATCTAGTCCCTTCTCATCAATGAACAGGCTAACTGCTTTAATAACCTGAAATACTGATCACAAATAGTAATTGCTGATTATCATCAATAACCTGATCCCTTTCTCTCCTCCAACAGGAGCTGATGATTTCTACGATGCAATTGAAGACATGATAGGCTACAGGCCTGGGATTTGGATGAAGTGGAGCTGGACTGTAGTCACTCCACTGTTGTGTATGGTGAGTCCAGAATCATCATCATCATTAGCTCTGTGTTTTTTAGCTGGTACATGCCATGAGCTCTCATCAGGGCAACTGATGAAAATACCAAGGCACAAGGAAAGCAGTGTATAAGTTGTATGAGAACTATCATTGATAGTGAGGAAGGTTAACAAAAATTACAGAGGGATCTTGATCAGATGGTGAAGTGGGCTGAGGATTGGCAAGTGCATTGCAGGTAAGTGTGAGGTGTTAGACTTTGGAATGTCAAACCAAGGTAGGGCTTATTCAGTAAATGGGAAGGTTCTGAGGAATGTTGTGGAACAGAGGGACCTAGGAGTACAAGTACATTGTTGAAAGCAGCATCACAGGTAGACGGGGTTGTGAAGAAGGCATTTAGCATGCTTGCCTTAATCAGTCGAGGCATTGAGTATAGGAGTTGGGACATTGTTACAGTTGCATAAGCCATTGGTGAGGCTGCATTTGGAATGTTGTGCATGGTTTTAGTCACGCCATTATACGAAAGACATAGTTAAACTAGTATGTTTGCAAAGAAGATTTACGAGGATATTGCCAGGACTAGTCAGCCTGAGTTACAGGGAGAGGTTGGCCAGGTTACGACTTTATTCCTTGGAATGTAGGAGAATGAGGGGTGACCTTACTGAGGTGTACAAAATCATGAGGGACATAGATAGGACAAATGCATACAGCCTTTTACCCAGGGATGGGGAATTGAAACCTAGAGGGCGTAGGTTTAAGGTGAGAGGGGAAAGATTTAGGAAGGACCTGAGGGGCAGCGTCTTCACACGGAGAGTGGTGTGTATATGGAATGGGCTGCCAGAGAGAGTGACTGAGGCAGGTACAATAGCAACATTCAAAAAAACATTTGGATAGGTACCTGGATGGGAAGGATTTAAAGGGATGTGGACAGCAGAAATTAACTGAGTGGTTGCCATGGGCAGTGTGAACCAGTTTGGGCTAAGGGGCCTGTTTCTGTGCTGTATTACTGTGAGTCGACGACTCTGCTGAACTCCTCCCCATCTTTAACCTGTCTTTGTGACCTCAATTTACTGGGATGTTTGCTGTCAATCGTCTAGCTTATTCCGAATGCTTCAAACATTAAGATACAAAGCCTTTTACGTTTCCTGTATTATCAAGTTTCTCTGTATTTGCATTTGGAAGTTTCCATGACAACTGACCGGCTGACACCCTGTATTAGTTTAAGACCCAGTCACAGCCCTAGTTATGTGATTTATCAAAGTGGTGAATGAACAGTGTGAGTGATGTTAGTGAAAGGATAGACATTGGTCAGGGCACCACGGAGAGCTCACCTGTTCTTCCTGCAGGAATGTCTCTGCAATATTTAGCACGTTCCTGGGAAGCCAGAACAGAAACTGAAGGAACTGTGGATGCTGTAAATCAGAAACAGAAGTTGCTGGAAAAGCTCAACAGGTCTGGCGGCATCTGTGGAGGGAAATCAGAGTTAACGTTTCGGGTCTAGGGACCCTTCCTCAGAATTCGTTACTGGACCTGAAACATCATTAACTCTGATTTCTCTCCACAGATGCTGTCAGACCTGCTGAACTTTTCCAGCAATTTGTGTTTTGGTTCCTGTAAAGACTTAAATCTGTAACAGTTGATTGTAACGGCAGCAGTTCCGGCAGTGCGGCTGTCCCTCAGATTTGGTTTATTGTTGCATGGACCTGAGTACAGTGAAAAGTTTTGTTTTGTGAGCAGTACAGGCAGATCATATCAAACAAGGGCATACAGGTCACAGGGAGCTTAGACAGAGCGAGGAATACAAGCTGCACGGGAAGTGCACTAAGCAACATCAACATTAACAAGATCCGCATTAGATTTGAAGTTAGAGAGTCCGTTCCTCAGGCTAATAGCAGCCTGGAAGAAGCTGTTCCTGAACCTGCTGGTGTGTGCGATCAGGCTTCTGTACCTTCTGCCTGATGGAAGAGGCTGTAGGAGATCATTACCGGGGTGGCAGGGGTCTGTGATAATGTTGGCCGCCATTCTGTGGCAGCGACCTGTGGAAATGGAGTCCATGGATGGAAGGTTGTTTTCTGTGATGGTCTGGGTGTGAACACCACCTTCTGTAGTTTCTCACAGTCCTGGGGCAGAGCAGTTGCCGTACCAGGCCGTTACACACCCAGGCAGGCTGTTTCCAGTGGTATATCTGTAGAAGTTAGTGAGGGACCATAGGGACATGCTGCCACACAAGGGAGAGTCAGCCTGGATTCTGCACCCTGGGGTTAGGATTTGAACTCTGATCATAAGAACCAGGAACAGGAGAAGGTCATTCATCTAGAACATAGAACATAGAACATAGAACAGTACAGCACAGAACAGGCCCTTCAGCCCACAATGTTGTGCCGACCATTGATCCTCATGGATGCACCCTCAAATTTCTGTGACCATATGCATGTCCAGCAGTCTCTTAAATGACCCCAATGACCTTGCTTCCACAACTGCTGCTGGCAACGCATTCCATGCTCTCACAACTCTCTGCGTAAAGAACCTGCCTCTGACATCCCCTCTATACTTTCCACCAACCAGCTTAAAACTATGACCCCTCGTGCTAGCCATTTCTGCCCTGGGAAATAGTCTCTGGCTATCGACTCTATCTATGCCTCTCATTATCTTGTATACCTCAATTAGGTCACCTCTCCTCCTCCTTTTCTCCAATGAAAAGAGACCGAGCTCAGTCAACCTCTCTTCATAAGATAAGCCCTCCAGTCCAGGCAGCATCCTGGTAAACCTCCTCTGAACCCTCTCCAAAGCATCCACATCTTTCCTATAATAGGGCGCCCAGAACTGGACGCAGTATTCCAAGTGCGGTCTAACCAAAGTTTTATAGAGCTGCAACAAGATCTCACGACTCTTAAACTCAATCCCCCTGTTAATGAAAGCCAAAACACCATATGCTTTCTTAACAACCCTGTCCACTTGGGTGGCCATTTTAAGGGATCTATGTATCTGCACACCAAGATCCCTCTGTTCCTCCACGCTGCCAAGAATCCTATCCTTAATCCTGTACTCAGTTTTCAAATTCGACCTTCCAAAATGCATCACCTCGCATTTATCCAGGTTGAACTCCATCTGCCACCTCTCAGCCCATCTCTGCATCCTGTCAATGTCCCGCTGCAGCCTACAACAGCCCTCTACACTGTCAACGACACCTCCGACCTTTGTGTCGTCTGCAAACTTGCTGACCCATCCTTCAATTCCCTCGTCCAAGTCATTAATAAAAATTACAAACAGTAGAGGCCCAAGGACAGAGCCCTGTGGAACCCCACTCACCACTGACTTCCAGGCAGAATATTTTCCTTCTACTACCACTCGCTGTCTTCTGTTGGCCAGCCAATTCTGTATCCAAGCAGCTAAGTTCCCCTGTATCCCATTCCTCCTGACCTTCTGAATGAGCCTTCCATGGGGAACCTTATCAAATGCCTTACTGAAGTCCATATACACCACATCCACAGCTTGACCCTCATCAACCTTACTAGTCACATCCTCAAAAAACTCGATAAGGTTTGTAAGGCATGACCTACCCCTCACAAAGCCGTGTTGACTGAGTAAGCTCTGTCAGTTAATCTCATCACAGCCTCTACACCACTTCTCGTTAACCCTCTAACCCAAATTAAAAATCTGTGTGCTCCATAAATTTACACAATGTCTGAGCATCCGCCCACCTTTCTCCAGTGAATTCCACAGGAAGCTGCTGACTTGGTGAGAGGAGTATAACTCAGTGAGAGTGAGCACACCGTGCTGATCACAGCCACTGCGATGCAGAATCTTTTTACTCATTCATGGGATAAGGGCATCGCTGGTCAGGGCAGCGTTTATTGCCCATCCCTAATTGCCCAGAGGGCAGTTCAGAGTCAGCTTTATTGCTGTGCGCCTGGAGTCACACATGTAGCCCAGACCGGGTGGGGATGGCAAGATAATAAAATGTGAGGCTGGATGAACACAGCAGGCCAAGCAGCATCTCAGGAGCACAAAAGCTTGTTGGCCTGCTGTGTTCATCCAGCCTCACATTTTATTATCTTGGAATCTCCAGCATCTGCAGTTCCCATTATCTCTGGGGATGGCAGTTTCCTTCCCTAAAAGGCATCAGTGAACCAGGTGGGTTTTTACAACAATCGGCAACAGATTCATGGTCATCGTTAGACTCCTAATTCCAGATCTTTATTGATTGAATTCAAATCCCACCGTCTGCCGTGGCAGGTTCGAGCCCAGGTCCCCAGAACATTCCCTGGGTCTCTGCCTTAACAGTAGGCCATTGTGCGTGCCCCACCCAGTGAGTGGGAAGGTGGGGGGACACAATGCACTGTACACTAACTCCTGTGCTGGGAGGGAGCTCGAACTCACCAAGCCTCCTGCTGTGATAACTTTGCCTTGCATGGTGAGGGCCCGTTTACCTCTGGAGCACATAGTTTAACAGTGACGACTACGCAGCTCGACCCTGCTGATGACCGTTTCCACGGTTACGGAATGAGTCAGCCATCAGTTGTGTGCAGCCCTGGGTTCTGGGTGTCTATGCAGAGCTGAATGTTGGCTTAGCCTTTCCTCACAGACCCACAGCCTCCCACAGAAACACTATTGGCTCAGGCTGGGTGCAGTGACGAGTAAGTATTCCCTGCACAGCACATGACTCAGCTTTACCAGGAAACTATCTCATCAATGGCAACAGTTCACACTGAAGCTACAGGGAGCTTATGAACACAGAGCTTTACTCTGCATCTAAACCCTGTGCTCTCCCTGTCCTGTCAGTGTTTGATGGGGTCAGTGCAGAGGGAGCTTTACTCTGTACCTAACTCGGTGCTGTCCCTGCCCTGGGAGTGTTTGGTGGGGGGTTGGGAGAATGTCGAGGGAGCTAAGACCAGTGTTTCTAACAGATGCTTTATTTTGCTGGTTTCCCTGTAGGCTTGTTTTATCTTCTCTCTTGCCAAGTACACGCCATTGACCTACAACAAAGTCTACAAGTTCCCTGATTGGGCGGAAGGTTTGGGTTGGCTGTTGGCTCTGTCCTCCATGATCTGCATCCCTTTGGTGGTGGTTGTGAAGATTATTCAGTCAGATGGGCCAATAATTGAGGTAAGGTGATCGTCAAGGCTTGAGCATGTTGACCCGCAGCTGGGGATCCCGCTTGGTTGTAGAGCTCTGGACTGCTGGAATTAGCTGCGCTCTGGGACGTCCATATGCTTATCCAATGACGACTTAAATGTACCTAAAGTTGGCGAATCTACTACCGTTGCAGGCAAAGCGTTCCATTCCCTTACTACTCTCTGAGTAAAGAAACTACCTCTGACATCTGTCCTATATCTTTCACCCCTCAATTTTAAAGCTATGCCCCCTCGTGCTCGCTGTCACCATCTTAGGAAAAAGGCTCTCCCTATCCACCCTATTCAGCCCCTCTGATTATTTTATATGTTTCAATTAAGTCACCTCTCAACCTTCTTCTCACTAATGAAAACAGCCTCAAGTCCCTCAGCCTTTCCTCATAAGACCTTCCCTCCATACCAGGCAACATCCTAGTAAATCTCCTCTGCGCCCTTTCCAAAGCTTCCACATCCTTCTTATAACGTAGTGACCAGAACTGTACGCAATACTCCAAGTGCGGCCGCACCAGAGTTTTGTACAGCTGCAGCATAACCTCTTGGTTCCGGAACTTGATCCCTTGATTAATAAAAGCTAAAACACTGTATGCCTTCTTAACAGCCCTGTCAACCTGGGTGGCAACTTTCAAGTATCTGTGTACATGGACACCGAGATCTCTCTGTTCATCTACACTACTAAGAATCTTACCATTAGCCCTGTACTTTGCCTTCCGGTTATTCCTACCAAAGTGCATCACCTCACACTTGTCTGCATTAAACTCCATTTGCCACCTCTCAGCCCAGCTCTGCAGCTTATCTATGAGTAAGGGATATTATTGTATTCATGGAGCAGAGCCATATTCTCTGCTAGTGTTGCAGGTTTGGGGGCAGAGGGAGTGGGGAGGGGGGGGTTTACTGCAGTTGGGGAGTGGTGTGAGAAACAAGGAGGGGAACCCCTTTTAAATCCTTGAAAGCAAGCCTGACGTTTTCAGCCAAGCTTCTCCCCATGAATCCAATCGCGTCCTTTTTTCCTGTGGGCTCATTGTTGATTCCAGGAACTGTTCCTTCCCACAAATAGGGAATCTGAGAGCTCTCCCTACCACCAAACATTTGGATCAGTCAACAGCTTTGAAACTGATAGATGCAAGATTCATGGGAAACTTGACAGGGTCGATCTGGAGAGGTTGTTTCCCCTTGCGGGAGAGCCTAGGACCCAGAGGGGATCATCTCAGAGCAAGAGGTCTCCCATTGATAAGAGACGAGGAGGAATTTTTTTCTCTCCGAGGGGAGCACAATCCCACAATTCTTTACCACAGAGGGCTGTAGGGGATGCGTGACTGAGAACATTCAAGGTGAAGATAGACGAGATTTTTAATCAGTAAGAGAATTGAGGGTTGTGGGGAAAAACGCAGGAAAGTGGAAGATTATTAGATCAGCCATGACCTCATTGAATGGTGGAGCAGACTCGATGGGCAGAGTGGCCTACTGCTGCTCCTGTGTCTGATGGATTGCTTTCGGGGTCGTGGGCCAAAGGTGAGTTGAGACCCAGGTGAGCTGACTCAGAGATGCGGTCAGCTGGAGGGGCAGGGGCGCGTGAATTGTTTTGCATTCCATTGTCACCAAGTCTAACTGTGACCCCCCCCCCCCCCCCCCAACCAACCCTGTCTTCTCTCCACCATCTCCCCCCCCCCCCCCACCCCACCCCACCCACAAAACCACAGCGGATTAAGATGCTGACTGCACCGAAGGGAGAAGGAAGGAAGCCGAAAGATGTAGCGTTGGATGCTGAAGCCACAGTTCCACTCAGTCCCAATGGGACTGCAGGAAACGAAGTTGGAAAGCCCACTCAGATAATTATAGAAACTGCGATGTAAGCTCTCTATGAGAGACTAAAATTGTGCTTTTTTTTTTGTTTGACATGAACTCCAGCCTTTCCAGGACCAGATAACCCCATTCACCTAAACCTCAGTTTGAACTGAATGTTTAATCCCTCAGAACATAGTAAATAAAACTATAGAAACAACTCACCTCTGTAACTTGGTCAAGCGATCACTCACAAGTATTCCAAGTGTTGGTCACTCCAATCCAAAGGCTAGGTTCAGTTTCCTAATCCTTGGGGAAATACTCTGGCTGTGTTTCCAACATCAAGGTGATCTGCTGGAGTTTTATTTGTTTTTTTTTTGCCCAGTTGCCCCCTTCTCCATCCCTTCATCACCTTCAATGTGGTTTTCTGATTTGTAGAACCCTACCGACCACCAGCACCAACCACCACCCCCCACCCCCGCCGCTCCTGCCCAGCACACATGCCCCACCCCATGAGAGTTGGAGCCAGTCTCAGGAGCACCCTGTTTGTTCTCTCTGTGTGATCAGGAGGTTATACATGGAGCAGAATTATTGGAATTCCGATTTCTTCTTGCCCTCCCTCCCACACTAGTCCCCATCCCTCAAACAATTTTTTTTCTATTTAGCTTTTTGTATGTAAGATGTTGTAAGAACAGGAACACAGTTCTAAACACTGTTGCATTGTAGGAATCTGTTCCCCACCACTCACGCACCCTCCTAATCCTCCACTACCTCCATCCTCCACCCTTCCCCCTACTCCTTCTCCATTCTCTGCTCGCCACTTTCCCTCATCCGTCCCCCCAAAGTCCCTCTTCCTGACCTTCCCGCCCCCCCCCCCCACTCTCCCCTCCGACACTCACCACTTCCCCAGCCCCCTCATCCTCTTGCCCAACATCCCTCCTCCTGTACCACCACCCACCACACTCCTCCTCCTCCTCCTCCTCCTCCTCCTCCTCCTCCTCCCCCCTCCTCCCCTGCCCCTTCCTCTCTCCCTGTGGTCAAGGCGAGAGGGTCAATCCCACAATGCACTGGACCAAACCATAGTGGGCGGGGGTATATATTAGCAGCTATTTTGTGAATAACATGCAGTTGATAGATTTACAAGAAGCTTAAAACAAAATGTTGCACAATGTTTGAAGTTCTTTTTGTGTGCGTGTGTGCGTGGTAAAGGAATGATTTCACATTATACCTGTGGCGTTTTTTAAAACTACAATCATTGTGTATAGAACAATACTGACTGTTTCAGTATCAATGTTGTAGTGAATCTCAATGAAAAACTTTCCAACCCTTGTTCTTTTTCTGTATGGACCTATTTTAATCTGTGATCACCCTGTTAAAGACTTTTTAGATTCTGTTGTTTATGTCAGACATATACAAACAGCACAGCTTCCATGTCTGTGTTGTACAAGTCAGTCAAAAGTGCTCAGAATCTTTACCCTTTCTCTGTCTGTCTGTCTCTCTGTCCCTCTCACACTTTCTTTTTCTCTCTCTCTCTCACTCCCTATTGCACTGCATTTTTTTTTTGTAACAACAGTTTAGTACAATCTAAGAATAGACCCCCTTCCTTTTGAACCATCAACCTGTTTTTTAAACCATGTTTTGAAAAGAATTTGGCTATTTTATTTCAGTTTTAAACCCTCTGTGTGTGTGTGTGTGTGTGTGTGTGTGTGTGTGTGGAGGGTCAGTGCTGAGGAAATGTTTCCTTCTTAACCCTGGGTTAAAATTGATGAAACAGTCCACAGCCCCTTCCCTCAGCCTCACTGTGTGCGTCCCCAGTTGGAAGGGAGTATCAGAAAGAAACTTTTTTTAGAGAGTGGGGAACATATTTTCACTCCTGGAGGTTATGATAAATCAGGAATTGAATGTGAGAGTTCTGCCCCTTGTAGTTTGTCAGCAGAGGATCTGGGGAACAGACCCATGTTGCTGAGAGGACACCTGTTTTGGAAGCAGTTGATCTCCTGAGCAGGGAATTCATTGTGTAACACCCACAGATCCTGCCTCGTAAAACCGCCCCCCAGAACCTTTACTCAGCTTCACATTCACAGTCGCCTGTCAAAGATTTTCTTAGCCTGTGGAAGAACATGTCAGAGGGGATCTGGTTAATTTAACACAAGACCACGTCCAGATGAAGGTGAACATGCACACCACTTCCCTTTCTCCTTGAGTCACATTGTGAAACCACTGTTAGACCTGCAGTGGGCCTCCATGTAGCTCCAGTCCGTCTTGAAGCATTTGGCGTTCAAGATGGCGGCCCAGCACCAGCACCCCTCCAGGAAAGCCGCCAGGAGTGGGCGATAAAACAGTGTTCCCGTTCCCCGTGAGTGAGTCAGAAAGACAGACCCTCCACCCTGGCTGGCCAGCTCATCGATTGGGAGGTAGGGACAAGAGCAAGCCAGTTAGCCCCGAAAGCCCAGAAGGTCATCCCAAGATCCTTGGTGATTCTGCCAACCCAGAACCCAATTCTGGGCCCTCGCGCTCTTCGCCTCTTCCCTCACCTGCACCCCCCCCCGTCTGATTGGCAGCTCTGTGCCCACAATCACTGTTCGTAATCTCTCTTCTGAATGAAGAATTTGAGTGAGGGCTTGAAATGCCTCACAGCAGGGTTAGTGAGCCTGGGGCAGAGGATGTGGAGTTGGGATGTGTTCAGATTATTTGGAGGTCAGTGGTGGGGGATGGGGAGGTGGTTTAGCTAGATTGATGTTAGCGATGTTTTCAGTTATGCTGCTTCACTTCTCCGTGTTTTACATTCTGCCCAGTCCTTGGAATAATGAGTGACGCACTGTATGGAGCTGCGGCTATTTCTGTTGTAAGGTCAGTCAGCATTGGCAGCTGTAACCGTGAGATAATGGTGAGTCAGGGACTCTGAGCTCCGGCTCTTTATATTGACTGTGCTGAAGTGACAGGTGAATGATTAAACCAACAGGCATCTGCACTCCACTGAGCGTGAGAGTTTATAAAAGGGGAAAAACAAAGATAACTTGGACAGCAAAATAACATGTTCCTTTATTTCCTCTTGACACTTTCACCGTTGGCACATTTTAAAGAGGCGGGGAAGGAAGGCAGGTTTGACTGGGATAGATATCATGTGGATTACATTCCAGGCAGAGTAGGTGACCGCAGACGCGCCCCCCCCATCCCCCGCCGCCGCCGGTGATCCAGATGAGAGAGAGATGTGAGGGATCTGACCTCTAACCTGATTCCTGCTTGCGATCTCGGAGTGTCGACTGTGAGAAGTTCCCTTCCCCCACCCCAGCCTCGCACTGTTCCAAAATCACGTCCAGTAGATAGAGGGACAACACATGGAAGAGACCACCTTATCCTGTCTCTGAATGTGGAGAAGCCAAACCTAATTTGCAGAACATTTCACAAAGAAACAAGCAAAGAGTTCAAATATTATTTTTGACCTGGGTTTTTTGCTCTTATATTATTGATTGAAAGCAATGCATTTTTCTTTTACAAACAACAAAACCAGGCTTTCTAAGCACCCGCGTAGATAGTGACTCAGCCAGGAAACCCCACATTGTAAAATCACCTGGTGGGCTGGAGGAGGTGGACGGTCTGGGAGTGGTGTGCAGAACGGGTCAGGGCAGGGCAAAAGTGCTGGGGGTATTGTTTTCTGCTGCATTATAGTTTTCTCAGTTGGTATTTGAGGGTTGGGATTAGAATCGGGGAGGGCTGGTGTCGAAGCTGTGGGCAAATGAGCCATTTGGTGTGAAGAGGGAGAGGTTCGATAAGAGTTGGCATCTATGCGCACACACAGAGACAGAGGCAGGGGGGTGGGGGTTGTGGGTAGAAGGTACACAATGCACCAGGCAAACAGCACTGACCTCAGCATTCCCCACCTCCCCCCCCCCCCCCCCCCCCAACCTTCAACCCCCACACCCCAACGCACCTCGATTCAACAAGAAAGCCGGGCAGTCTGTAGGCCGAGTGAGCACTACGCTGAACCATGAAGTGTTATGAAGAATTTGACTGCTTCGATTAATGTTTTAAGGTAATATACTAGTGTTTTAACAGAAGCTTCATCAGGTTCTGATGCTGCAATGTTTTTAATTTTTATTTTTGGCGTATTGACGTGAATACCCTGACTGAATGTTAGGCGTGTGAATCTTGACTCAAGCCAAAAGAAGTTTCCAGAAATGGTTGACTGCTTGGTCCACCTGTAAATATTGGCCAGCCCAGAACTTAACTCTCACATTTCATCATTATTCTGGCTTTTTTTGTGTGTCAAAAACTACACATTATGAACATAGATATTAAAACTACACTTTGAATAGTGAATAAGTTTTTAAAAACAAAAGTGTATTTTTTTTATTTTTAAAAATGTTGGGAAGTACGTCTCCAAATTTGATGTGAACGAGCCGGTAATTTTGTAGACTTGTTTTGATGTAGTTGGCAGGAACTTTAACCGCTTACCTTCCAACTATTTAGGGGGGCCTGACTTGACAGTGATGTGCAGAGGAGGGGGAGAGAGAGAGACCGAAAATATCATCTCTCATGTCCCAGGCTTTGAGGTTCCCCAATCCTCCAGGGCTGGCCTGGAGTCTCTGGGAATCAAAGCCCAATGTTCCTCAGAGAAAAACCACCAAAAGATTTGTACTTATTTTGACGCTTTCTTTAAAAGTTTCTCTTCTCCCACCCCAGATGAAAGAATTACATGTTGAAAATGAGGAAAGTTGGCCAACAGTTGAGCATTGCCCAACTGGGTAGAGAGTTCTTCTCGCTCACTCATTGGCTTAGGACAGCAGCATGTCACATGTCAGCTGACCAAAGGCTGGCGCATGGGGGCAAATCATGTGACGGAGACTCCAGGATTGGCAACCCCCAGCCCCCACAGTACCAAGGCATTTGAAGTTCACTCTCTCTCGTCCCCTCTCTCTCGTCCCCTCCTCCTCCTCTTCTGTCTCTCTTCCTCCTTCACACTCTTCCCCTCTCTTTAATGTGGAAGAAGGATTTGTGGTGAGTGTATTTGGGGAAGGAGGGGGAAGCACTGTTGGGGTCTCCCCTCGTATTGTTCATGGGTCAACGGTTAGTGATCCTTGTCAAGTCCTCTCTTGAACACTTGTGCTCATGTGGAACGCAATTAAACGTTCCGTTTTTAGCTGTTTGCATTTTTTTTAGAAGGAAAGAAAAGATATAAAAGATATGTATTTATATTATACTGTGTACCCACTTGTCCTGTGCTTTCTTAGGTGATGGTTCCAGAATTGTATTAGAAATTTTGATCTTGTACTGTGTGGAAAAATAAACAAAAAGTCAAAAAAAATTAATAAATGTTTACAGTATTCACTGAAAGCTCTGTTCCTGCTTTGTTTTCTGTTTGGGAAATCACCTCAGGTGGGTTTCAGATGGTCACGTTCTCACGCATCGCTCAGCCATAGGATCCACTGTCGCTGCACTGGCCACAGCACAGTCCATGCTCAATGGACAGGGCACTGCCCGAGGGTCAGTGCTGAGGGAGCGCCGCGCTGTTGAAATTTCCTGAAAAGTTCCAGCATCCACCACGCTCTGGGGGAGAGAATTACACAGATTTGTGACCCTTTGAGAGAAGCCATTCCTCCCCATCGCTGTTTTATACCAGTTACCCCCTAATCCTAAAGCCAAAACCTCTCGTCCGAGATTGCCCCACACGAGGGAACATCCTTTCTACGTTTACTTTGTCATTCCCCTTTAGCATCTTATGGGCCTCAATGGGATTTCCTCTCGATCTTCTAAACCCCAGAGAGTATGGGCCTAAACTGCTCAATGTCTCCTCATCGGGCAAACCCCTCATCCCTGGAATCGATCTGTGAACGTCCCCTGAGCTGCCTCCCAATACAACTGCACCCCTCCCCGGGGAAGGGGACCACCACGGTACTTAATACTCCGGGGTGTGGCCTCACTAATACTTTGTACAACTGCAGCAACACATCCCCTACTTTTAGACTGTGTTTCTTTAGCGATAAATGCTGAAATTCCGTTTGCCTCCCATATTACCTGCTGCTGACTAGCAAGAGTGCTCATACTGGCCCAATGCCCAGTATACACTGACCAGCAACCCCAGTGCACAGTTAGCCCCAGGTCATAACATGCCCAGACACAGGCAGCACATCATCGTACCTTCCTGTTTCCATTCGTTTATGGATTGTGTGCATTACTGGCTGGACCGGCATTTATTGCCCTGTCCCTAGTTTCCCCCTTGAGAAGGTGGGGGTGAGCTGCCTTCTTGAACCGCTGCAGTCCACCTTCTGTGGGTAGACCACAATGCCCTTAGGGAGGGAATTCCGGGATTCTGACCCAGTGATAGTGAAGGAACGGCGATATACTTCTAAGTCAGAATGGTGAGTGACTTGGAGGGGAACTTGCAGGGGGTGGCGTTGAGATGAGGAGGAATTTCTTCAGGCGGATGTTGGTGAATCTATGGGACTCATTTCCACAGAAGAATATGGAAGCGAATCGTTGTATCTGCTGCCCTCGTCCTTCTAGATGGAAGTGGCCGTGGGTTTGGAAGGCGCTGTATGAGGATCTTTGGTGAGTTTCTGTAGCGCATCTTGTAGATGGTACACACTGCTGCAACTGAGCATCTCTTAAGATTAGCAATGCAGGTTCAGTTGGCAGTTCGGAAGGCGAATGCAACGTTAGCATTCATTACAAGAGGGCTAGGATTCAAAAACAGGCACATGCTGCTGAGGCTTTACAAGGATCTGGTCAGACTACATTTGAAATATTGTGACCAGTTTTGGGCCCCATTTCTGAGGAAGGGTGTGCTGACCTTGGAGGGGGTCCAGAGGAGGTATGCAAGAAAGATCCCAGGGATGAAGGGTTTGTCATGTGAGGAGCACTTGAGGACCCTGTGTCTGTACACAATGGTGTTTAGGAGGATAAGGTGGAAACTGATGCAAACCTTTAGAACCCTGAGTGGACTTGATCGAGTGGGCGTGAAGAAGATGTTTCCACTAATGGGAGAGACTAGGACCTGAGGGCACAGCCTCAGGCTGAAGGGACAATCCTTTAGGATTGAAATGAGGAGGAGTTTCTTCAGGCAGAGGCTGGTGAATCTATGGGACTCATTGCCACAGAAGAATATGGAAGCGAATCGTGGTGTATATTTAAGACAGAGACTAATAGGTTCTTGATTGGTAAGTGGATCTGAGGCTATAGGGAGCAGGCAGGACAATGGGGTTGAGAAACACATCAGCCATGATCAGATGGTGGAGCAGGATCGATAGACTGAATGGCCTAATTTTGCTCCTATATCTTGTGCTTTTATGGTCTTATGGTGGAGGGAGTGGGATGTTTGTGGATGTGGTGCCAATCAAGCGGCTGCTTTGTCCTGGATGGTGTCGAGCTTCTTGAGTGTTGTTGAATGTATGTGTTTGAAGATCCTTTTGTAACTCCACAATATGAGATTGTTATAGACATTTTAGATATCTTGCCTGTAGAAAATTCTGAAGTTTCGCTTGTGTTCATTCGTGATAGATCTACCTGGTTCTTTAAGTGATAGGTTGTCTTCTATTTTGTGGCTGTTCACGATGGGCAACCTGTAACACTGGAAGCTCAGTTCCCTACAGCTGAGATGCCTGTTATTTTGTCAGGATCCTGTCCATCTCCAATGGTTCTCCATTGCCGCTGGCACAGGGAAATGTGGGCATCTGCCTGGTTCTGCCTCCCTGTCATGCTGCAGTCCTCATCACAAGGCAAACTGTTTATTGTCGGTCATTTGGTGGGTTCAATGGAGTGAGCAAATGTAACCTCTGTGTTATCTCCTTCAACAGAGGGATTACTTTCCTCAAAAGAGACAACAGGCCCTTTGTGAACATTGTTGGTCAAGTCTATGGGATTGCATCTCTGTTTCCAGTGAATCGCTGATATCACTAGTTGGCTCATTCCTGGCCGTTATGTTGTGCAAGAGGAAACTGATCGAGAAAGGCCTCCTACAGTTGATCTTTTGTTTTCTCTTTCTCTGCTATTTGTAATCTCTTTTTTAGGAGACGTGAAAGGTCTGCTGTATCTTGCAGCCGTCCTTGGAGTGGAGCTTTCGGAGCTGAGATTAAGTCAACTTCATTGTCTTCTGAAACTGCTAAATGACGAATATTCAGAGCCGCATGAGTATCTCTGCTTCATTAGGATCAGCGTACAAGGCTTTGATAAACTCTCCTCCATTAGCAAACTCTAACCTGTATCTGCCATATCACACTCATCCTGACACCTCCGATGCCCCAAAATTGAACAGAGAACAGTCTGAGACCCTTTAGGCTTCAGTCATTGTTTTGCTTCTGTAAGAATAGATGCATCCAGCCCTGTGACCGGTTTTATTTTTTTTTACCATTAACCATGATTTCTATATTCCATAGTTTAACTGGGTCCGGATAATTGGGAACACTGGGGGCCTGCAATTTAGGACATAGAACATAGAACAGTACAGCACAGTACAGGCCCTTCGGCCCACGATGTTGTGCCATGGAGTAATCCCAATCCAAAAATAAAATAACCTCACCTACATTCCCCTCAATTCACTGCTGTCCATGTGCATGTCCAGCAGTCGCTTAAATGTCACTAATGACTCTACTTCCACGACTACCACTGGTAAACTATTCCATGCGCTCACAACTCTCTGGGTGAAGAACCTCCCTCTGACGTCTCCTCTATACCTTCCTCCTAACACCTTAAAACTATGACCCCTCCTGGCAGTCAACCCTGCCCTGGGGAAAAGTCTCTGGAACCTGAAAGAGCCAAATTCTAGCTCCAATGCTCTGTTGTTACAGAGAAACATAGAAAATAGGAACAGGGGTGGCCATTCAGCCCCCCAATTCTGCTTTGCCATTCACAATGGTCATGACTGATCATTCAACTCAGTCCTCCGTTCCTACCTTTCTCCATTCCCTTTGAACTAAAGCTACCTTCTTCCTGAAAACATCCTATGTTTTAAACTTAGATAAGAGATAATGGGAACTGCAGATGCTGGAGAATCCAAGATAACAAAGTGTGGAGCTGGATGAACACAGCAGGCCAAGCATCTGATGAAGGGTCTAGGCCCGAAATGTCAGCTTTTGTGCTCCTGAGATGCTACTTGGCCTGCTGTGTTCATCCAGCTCCACACTTTGTTATCAATGTTTTAAACTTAACCTGCTTTCTGTGACAGAGAATTCCACAGGCTCCCCATTCTCTGGGTGAAGACATTTCCCCACTAACCTCAGCCTGAAAAGGCCTGCCCTCTATCCTTAGACAGTGGCCCCTGGTTGCAGACTCCCTGGTCATCAGGAACACCTTTCTGTATTTACCCTGTCTGAACTTTTCAGGTTTCCACGAGATACCCCCTCATTTCTTAAAATTCCAATGAATATAGTCCTTAAGTGATTGAGTCTCTCCACATACGTCAGTCCCAGGAATCGGTCTGATGAATGTTTGTTGCTCTCTCTTCTACAGCGATCCAAACTTGAAAAACACCCTTAGACACGTTTTCTGTGTGTATTCTCTGAGCCGAGGCTTAATTAGCACTTTATTTCACACCTCCAGGAAGTCCAGACAAATCACATCCCTTCTCCATTCACTGGAAGAGGCTAATGAGCTTCTGGGAAAGGGAGGGAGAAAACGCAGGTGTCATGTCAGAACGCAAGGACTTAGGAAGGACTGGCATGGGGGCCTCACTGAAGTAAGTTAAAAAGTAGACCACCAAAGTAAATCTGAACCACTCTTGGGTTAGTGCAAGGGACAATCAGATCAAAAAAGTGAACACGTGGCCCGAAAATATGGTGTGCAATGAGGGAGCCAAGGAAATTCTGGCATGTGTATTGGGATAGGAGGGAGTGGTCCTGATTGGATGACCTGTGCTTGAAGGTCCTGGCAGAACAGATAAAAAGAACAAGATAGAGATGGCGTTAAACCAATAAAGAGAGGGGAGGTTCCTAATGAACATCATAAATGACCCAAAGATAAAAGAGCTCGGAGCAAAGATCAAAGTACAGAAATTGATAAAGGCTGTATAATTCCAACAGAAACCAGTTCTGACAAGTAATATTAAAGCTTTAATAAAGCGGGAATGTCAACAAATGTCACATATTAATTTGGCAGTGTTATAGTTTACCAGTGACGAAATAGTGGCTAAATGTAGGAAAGGTCCAAAAAGACAGGACATACATAACCCATAACATGTACAGACAGAATGGAGATTGTTAGCAGAACAAAAGTCATGTATAAATGGTGGGGGGGGGGGGGGAGGTGGGGGTGGAATCAATAAACATGTCAGAAAACACAAGCTCAGCTTATATGACAAACAGGCTCTTGAACAGCACCTTCCAAACCGACAAGCTCTGGACAAGTCTGACCCCAATGTGAAACCGAGCTTGATGGATCATACGTTTTACATTTGCATTTTGTTGGCCACGTTGGTTAATCACTGAACACATTCACTGAACAAGAGGCTGCCAGTGTACTTTTTACAAAAGAGCATAAGCATAAGCATAACACCCACAGTCTATTACACTGTACAAGAATCAGTTGAAATGGTATTGTTACAAACATTATAAAGAAGGATTCAATCCTTTTACCCTCACAGCGATCTTACAGATACTCAACCTCAGTGAAAGGTCTCCCTGTTTCTTCCTTACAGTTCCTTGTGCAGTTAATGCTGCTGCATTTGGTTTCTTTTCAGCAAATGTTTGTATTCCCTCAGTTTAATTTATTTAGTTCATATGTTGCTTCATGTTACTTGTTAAGCAAACTGCTACCACAGCTCACTCATTGTTTGACATGGATTCCTTAAACCTCTCTTTCACAGCCTTATGTTTCTGGGGTTTCCTTCTACTGACATTAAACCAGCAAAGACTTGCAATCATTTGATAAAACTGAAGTTGAATATTCTTGAAAAAAGATACATTTGTTAAGGGTTTTCACCTTATACTCATCAGGATTCTTTGCAAGAATACCACTTAAAGCAAACCAAAACACTAATACTTCATGAGAGAACAGTGCTAATTGATTAGCAACTGTGATTGGTACAGCTATTGCTATGGAGAATGCAACAAGTATTGGTGATTGACATTTAACTGCCAGAATGTGCTTAAATTTCAAACCAGGCAGGTTGTCTCTGATTGATAAAGGCATTGCACTGAAAAAATGAAAGAGCAAATGGGTGTCTAAGATAATAAAGTGTGAAGCTGGATGAACTCAGCAGGCCAAGCAGCATCTCAGGAGCACAAAAGCTGACGTTTAGGGTCTAGACCCTTCCGAAACGTCAGCTTTTGTGCTCCTGAGATGCTGCTTGGCCTGCTGAGTTCATCCAGCTCCACACTTTGTTATCTTGGATTCTCCAGCATCTGCAGTTCCCATTATCTCTGAGCAAATGGATGTCACCCATTTTGTTGATTTGAAACAGACACATTACGAGGTCTGTTTCTGCCTTCAAAGCACAAAGCCTTTTGTTATAATGAGCGGAACTTCTAGTACACCTGATTATCACACTGTGAGTACAATTAACAATCCAAAATTGACTGTCTGCATAATGCAGGATTATCCACTAAATGTTGACCAATTGTAAAATCACGCCTAACATTGGACACAGTGTTGCGAGTTTTATAAGTGCAGAATGGTTGATAATATTAGTACCTTCTCGGTTGTGGACAGCTGAAGGGATATGCTGTTTGATACAACCTGCCAGACTTTCAGATGTATGGCTGCCATACCTGGCATCACACTGACACTGAAACTCAGATGCCACATGACTCATTCATCAGAAAGAAAGAACATCAATTTCCTACAGTCTTTTATGCTGTTTTCTCAAGGAATGAACTATTGACATTGAGGCTGTTAAAGTCTCATTTAAACACTTGTAAACACATTTCCAGACACCCCCATTATGATGCATACAGCTCAAAAATGAAACTAAGTCCTTCCCTTCTTCACCTCCCCCTGTGCAGGAATATAAGTCAAACTGAAAACTATGCAGGGGTCTGTCCACCTTGGAAGCTAAGTTACCAAAGTCTAATAATCAGAAGATGTCACCAACTTTCGCTAAGGGAAGGAAAAAGAAAACAGGAAACTCCAGGTCAGTTGTAGAGTCATAGAATCTCAGAGTTTGCATTGGAATAGTCATGACAGCAGGTAACAGAGGCATTTGTGAGTGATTCATAATACCATTCAAATTACAAGCAGGAGCAGATGGGACCAGACCAGTTTATGAGTTATACAGATCAGAAACAGTCCAGCTTATCCACATGCCACCCAGTCATTCTAAATTAAGGTAGCCTCATTCACCAGCATTTGACCCATATCCCCTAAACCCTTCCTACTCATATACCCACCCAGATGCCTTTTAAATGTTGTAATTGTACCAGCTCCCACCACTTCCTCTGGCAGCTCATTCCATAAATGCACCACCCTCTGTGTGTTAAAGTTGCCCCTCAGGCCCCTTTTTAAGGCTTTCCCCTCTCACCTTAAACCCATGCTAAGTTCTGTTGATAACAAAGTGTGAGGCTGGATGAACACAGCAGGCCAAGCAGCATCTCAGGAGCACAAAAGCTGACGTTTCGGGCCTAGACCCTTCATCAGAGAGGGGAATGGGGAGAGGGAACTGGAATAAATAGGGAGAGAGGGGGAGGCGGACCGAAGATGGAGAGAAAAGAAGATAGGTGGAGAGAGTATAGGTGGGGAGGTAGGGAGGGGATAGGTCAGTCCGGGGAAGACGGACAGGTCAAGGAGCCAGGATGAGGTGGTAGGTAGGAAATGGAGGGGCGGCTTGAGGTGGGAGGAAGGGATGGGTGAGAGGAAGAACAGGTTAGGGAAGCAGAGACAGGTTGGACTGGTTTTAGGATGCAGTGGGGGGAGGGGACAAGCTGGGCTGGACCGCTTTGCAGAGCACCTCCGCTCGGTTCGCAATAAATAACTGCAGCTCCCAGTCGCGAACCATTTCAACTCCCCCTCCCATTCCTCAGACGACATGTCCATCAAGGGCCTCCTGCAGTGCCACAATGATGCCACCCGAAGGTTGCAGGAACAGCAACTCATATTCCACTTGGGAACCCTGCAGCCCAATGGTATCAATGTGGACTTCACCAGCTTCAAAATCTCCCCTTCCCCCACCGCATCCCAAAACCAGCCCAGCTCATCCCCTCCCCCCACTGCATCCCAAAACCAGCCCAGCCGGTCTCTGCCTCCCTAACCTGTTCTTCCTCCCACCCCAAGCCGCACCTCAATTTCCTACCCTCTAACCTCATCCCACCCCCCTTGACCTGTCCGTCTTCCCTGGACTGACCTATCCCCTCCCTACCTCCCCACCTATACTCTCCTCTCCACCTGTCTTCTTTTCTCTCCGTCTTCGGTCCGCCTCCCCCTCTCTCCCTATTTATTCCAGTTCCCTCCCCCCATCCCCCTCTCTGATGAAGGGTCTAGGCCCGAAACGTCAGCTTTTGTGCTCCTGAGATGCTGCTTGGCCTGTTGTGTTCATCCAGCTCCACACTTTGTTATCTTGGATTCTCCAGCATCTGCAGTTCTCATTATCACTAAGTTCTGTTGATGTCAACATTTGTGAACATGCTGGAATGTACAGCAATGCAGTAACTGGGCTATTCCAAATTCACAATGAAATTATAGAATTGAATCCCCATAGTGTGGAAGCAGGCCATTCAGCCCATCAAATCCACACGAACACAACAAATATTCCACCCAGATGCACCCACCCCTACCCTATCGCTGTAACTCTGCATTTCCCACAGCTAACCCACCTAGCCTGCACATCCTTGTGCACTATGGGGCAACTTAGCACGGCCAATCCACCCTAACCTGTACACCTTTGGACTGTGGGAGGAAACCGGAGCACCCGGAGGAAACCCACACAGACACGGAGAGAATATTCAAACTCCACACAGCCGCTCGAGGCTGGAATGAAACCTTGGTCCTGGAGCTGTGAGGCAGCAGAGCTAATCACTGAGCCACTGCACTACCCTAACTGGGTTGCATCATTACAGATTTCTGAAATGCACACTTTGTTCGACAAGTCTGCTCAAACCGCCCAAGGTTGGAGGTAGATAAGAGAAGATAGTGGAGGTGATGTATTGGGGTTGTTAAACAGGAGTTGGTTAGGGATAGGACACACAACGGGTGATTATACTCTATGGGGCTCAGCAGTCGGGCAATATATTAACTTGGAATAAGGACAGATCCACAAATAAAGTGTATCCAAAAATGGACCCATAAGGGGAATTGGTGAAAGTCAATGCTTTGGCAACAAACATTCTTTTTATAATTCACATCAATGACTTCAATAACATTTGGATAGATACATGAATAGGAAAGGTTTGGAGGGACATGGGCCAGGAGCAAGCAGATGCGGGTAGTTTAGTTTGGGATTACGCTCAGCATGGACTCTTTAGACCAGACTGTCTGTTTCTGTATGACTCAATGAAAGGGGGGACATGGTGAAGGCATTGAGGCTAAACTCATAGACAACAGCAAGGCAGGTAGGAAAGCACACTGTGAGGGAGACATGAGGGAGCTGCAGGTGTATATAGGCAGGTTGAGTGAGTGGGCAAAAATCTGGCAGAGTATAAGGCGGGGTGGGGGTGTGGAAGGAAGAATAAAATTTCACTGAAATGGAGAATGACTGGGATTCTGAGCTGCAGCAGTGCATTGGTGTTCTCATGCACAAAGCACACACAGTTAGCCTGCAGGCACAACATGTGATCAGGAAGGCTAGTGGAGTGATACATTATTATGAGAGAAATTCAATGTAAACATAGGATGGGGGGGTTTCAGGACGAGGGGGCATGTTTTTAAGGAGAGAGATTTTAAAAAGACATGGGAGCAAATTTTTTACACGGAATATGATTCATGTGTGGAATGAACTGCCTGAGGAAGTGGTGGATGTGGGCACAAATACAACATTTAAAAGACATTTGGATAAGTACATGGGTAGGGAAGGTTTGGAGGGATATGGGCCAGGAGCAGGCAGGTGGAACTAGTTTAAGTTGAGTCTGTGGCCAGCATGGACTGGTTGGACCAAAAGGTCCATTTCTGTGCTGTATGACACTGAAAGCAGGCAAGCAGGCCTCTCTGATGAAGGGTCTAAGCCCGAAACGCCAGCTTTTGTGCTCCTGAGATGCTGCTTGGCCTGCTGTGTTCATCCAGCTCCACACTTTGTTAAGCAGATGAACCACAGCTTATCCAAACGCTGGGAAAGGTTGGCTTTAATTGCTGTTTTCTGCAAACACTCACTAAGGTGGATCATTATCTGGGATCTACAGAAAGACCATTAAGATAAGATCCATACACTTTCTCTCCTCTGCCTCACTGTCTGCTTCTAGATATATCCTAATCAAACCCATTCAGGGATGTTATCTCACACTTTGTGAGGTCACTTGATTCTGAGGCGGGGATACTGCAAACTGTGAAAAATAGTCAGTTCTAAAATCCAACCCATTGACAAAGTGAGAGCTGGATGATCCATTCTGTCAATGGTAATTATCACATCCCCCCCAGGCAGTTTCAACCAAAGATCTCAAACTGATTCATCATGTTGGCTCCCACACCCATTGTGGTGAATTATTTACCCTAATCTCATCAGCATGCAGTGACTTGTCACACACAGCTATTTACTTTCTGCAAGTCCCAGTAAAGTTCACTGAGCTCCAGAACCACTCCTGGTGACATTTACGGCTACAAAGACACAAGCTGCTGACGAACTATCTCCCGGGATTTCAGATTGACCCTACAACATGAGGAACAGCCAGGCAATTGGGAAATTCCCAACTGGAATGAAGTGACTGTGATGAGTAGTTTGGGCGTGTTAGATAGCCATTTCAAATTGCACTTTGGATTATTTTTGTGGCTTTCCATACAGTGCAGAAAGAGTCTGCACCCACCATTCAAAGAATGTCCCACCCAGGACCACAGACTTACCACGGACAACTCCACCCTAACCCACACATCCCGGGACACTACGGGACACCTTAGCATGGACAATCCACCCTAACGCATACATCCCGGGACACTACGGGACACCTTAGCATGGACAACCCACCCTAACCTGCACATCCCGGGACACTACGGGACACCTTAGCATGGACAATCCACCCTAACCCATACATCCCGGGACACTACAGGACACCTTAGCATGGCCAATCCAACCTAACCTGCACATCCCGGGACACTACGGGACACCTTAGCATGGACAATCCACCCTAACCCATACATCCCGGGACACTACAGGACACCTTAGCATGGCCAATCCAACCTAACCTGCACATCCCTGGGCACTATGGCACAATTTAGCACGGCCAACCCACCCTGACCTGCAAGTTTTTGGACTGTGGGAGGAAACCGGAGCACCTGGAGGGAAACCCACACAGACACGGGGAGAATGTGCAAACTCCACACGGAGAGTTGCCTGAGGCTGGAATCGAACCCAGGTCCCTGGTGCTGTGAGGCTGCAGCGCTAACCGAAAGCAGATATTCCTGACCATGCAGTAGCTGATAGTCTTTTATAGTCAGCCCCTGGGGATAGTGAGAGAGGATGGCATCAAGTTTCATCTCAACAACAAGAGAATAGACTATCCTTCGCTGTCACATGTACTCGATTGCAGAAATACAGCGAAACGCTTTTGCAATGCCTGCTTCTTATGGCACTATCTTCAGTACAAGTTCCTGCGTATAAATCTTGTACGCTGAAGAGGAATAAAAAGTAACTGTAATACTTTATAGGTTTAAACAATAGCTTAGAAATAAGATATCTTTGAAGGATTAACATTTATGGGAAGGCGATGGCCTCGTGGCATTATCACTGGGCTGTTAATCCAGCGAACCAGATAACGCTCTGGGGACCCAGGCTCGAATCCTGCCACGGCAGACGGTGCGATTTGAGTTAAACAAATATCCGGAATTAAGAATCTAATGATGACCATGAGTTGATTGTTGGAAAAACCCATCTGGTTCACTAATGTCCTTGAGGGAAGGAAACTGCCATCCTTACCTGGTCTGGCCTACATGTGACTCCGGACCCACAGCAATGTGGTTGGCTTTTAACTGCCCCCTGGGCAATTAGGGATGCGCAGTAAATGCAGCCTGGTCAGTGGCACCCCCATCCCATTAATGCCTAAAGGAAAACGAGATTACAGTGTAGCAGCTCTGCACGTGGTGTGACCGCCTGTGCCAGACCCCACCCCAATCCACTCTAAGCCTCAATCTGCTCCATACCAGCACCCAGCTGCTCCAAGGTAAGTTCCAGATCTGACTCACTGTCCGCGCGCCACCCCAGGACTCACCACCTGTGCGCTGCTCTGGGACTCACTGACCGCATGCAACCCCGGGACTCACTGCCTGTGCACTGCTCTGGGACTCACTGACCGCATGCAACCCCGGGACTCACTGCCTGTGCACTGCTCTGGGACTCACTGACCGCATGCAACCCCGGGATTCACTGCCCACACACAGCTCTGGGACTCACTGACCGTGTGCAACCCCAGGACTCACTGCCCACGCATTGCTGTGGGACTTGCTGCTCTGGGACTCACTGCACATATTCTGTCCTGGGACTCATTGCCTGTGCACTGCCCTGGGACTCACTATCCGCGTGCAAGCCTGGGACTCAATGCCTCTGCACTGCCCCGAGACTCACTGCCCAACACTGCTCTGCGACTCACCGCCTGTGCGGTACCCTGGGACTCACTGCCCATGCACTGCTCCAGGACTCACTGCCCACGCACTTCTCCGGGACTCACTGCCCACGCACTGCCCTGGGACTCACTGCCCACGCGCTGCTCCGGGACTCACTGTCCGTGCACTGCTCTGGGACACTCTGCCCACGCACTGCTCCGGGACTCATTGCCCACGCACTGCCCTGGGACTCACTGCCCACGCGCTGCTCCGGGACTCACTGCGTATGCACTGCCCTGGGACTCACTGCCCACACTCTGCTCTGGGACTCACTGCGTATGCACTGCCCTGGGACTCACTGCCCACACTCTGCTCTGGGACTCACTGCCCACGCACTGCTCTGGGACTCACTGTCCACACACTGCTCCGGGACTCACTGCCCACGCACTGCTCTGGGACTCACTGTCCGTGCACTGCTCTGGGACTCTCTGTCCACGCACTGCTCTGGGACTCACTGTCCACGCACTGCTCTGGGACTCACTGTCCACACACTGCTCTGGGACTCTCTGTCCACGCACTGCTCTGGGACTCACTGCCCACGCACTGCTCTGGGACTCACTGTCCACACACTGCTCTGGGACTCACTGTCCACGCACTGCTCCGGGACTCACTGTCCACACACTGCTCTGGGACTCACTGTCCACGCACTGCTCTGGGACTCACTGTCCACACACTGCTCTGGGACTCTCTGTCCACGCACTGCTCTGGGACTCACTGCCCACACTCTGCTCCGGGACTCACTGCACATGTTCTGTTCCAGGACTCACTGCCCACTTGCTGCCCTGGGACTTGCTGCCCACACACTGCGTTGGCACTCACTGCCCATGCACTGCTCTGGGACTCACTGCCAATGCACTGCTCCAGGACTTACTGCCCACGCACTGCCCTGGGACTCACTGCCCATGCACTGCTCTGCAACAGTCTGCCCACACTCTGCTCTGGGACACTCTGCCCACACTCTACTCCGGTAGTCACTGCCCATGCACTGCTCTGGGACTCACTGCGTATGCACTGCTTTGGGACTCACTGCCCACACTCTGCTCTGGGGCACTCTGCCCATGCACTGCTCTGGGACACTCTGCCCATGCACTGCTCTGGGACTCACTGTCCACGCACTGCTCTGGGACTCACTGTCCACGCACTGCCCTGGGACTCACTGCCTATGTACTGCTCTGGGACTCACTGCCCACACTCTGCTCCAGGACTCACTGCCCGTGCACCATTCTGTGACTCACTGCCCGCCCTGCTGGTTCACAGCCCAGGAGTGACATTTCAGTATTGCCTTAGTCTACCTCGCAGCATCCTATGTGCTTCACAGGCAATGAAGCAACTTTGAAACATATCCTCAAGCTACAATGTTGAAGCAGGGCTGTAGTAGGTCACAGCAAGATCCCACAAATTTCCACGGGGTAAGGACATAAGAACTAGGAGCAGGAGTAGGCCATTCAGCCCCTCGAACCTGCTCTGCCATTTAATATGATTATGGCTGATCTCATCTTGGCCCCAACTCCACTTTCCTGCCCACGCTCTGTAACCTTTCAACCCATTACTCATTAAAAATCTATCTCTTCCTTAAATGTACTCAATGTCCCAAAATCCGTCACACTCTGGAGGAGTGAATTCCACAGATTCACCACCCTTTGATCAAGAATCTATCAATCTCAGCCTTAAATAGACACAAGGACGCTGCCCCCACAGCTCTCTGTGGGAAGGAGTTCCAAAGGCTCACAACCGTCTGAGAGAAGAAATTCCTCCCCATCCCAGTCTCAATCAAGGATCCTAGTCTCTTTTGAAAATTTCCTACTTGAAGGGGAGCAATCCGAGCCTCGCCACTTTCTCCACATTCACTGAAACAAAATTCTGTGATATTCTAGGAGAATATTGAGACAACTGGTAGAAGCACAAAACAGATCTGATTAACAGACTGAAATAATTAATTGGACTCATTACAGTCCCAGGAAATTAACATTGCAGAGCTCTGGAGAACTCCATAATTGCTTGAGCATTGACATTGAAATGGAAACATCAATCGATATGTTCAGGGACCAGGAAATTGTCTCTGAGTTTGGTCCCAACTGTTCAAAGCAATTAAACATTGCACAAATCAAATTTAGGAGTCAATCTTCCAAAAGCTATTTCTGTGAAGCTTTCTTTACAGAGTGACCCTGACACAGATAATTTTTGGGACGTTCTGGGTGCAGGTGAAAATGATCTTTCAATAACAATTAGAAGTTATGCTTTAGATTTGCAGCTAAAGTGAACACTAAACAGTATGGGTAGCACAGTGGCTTAGTGGTTAGCGCTACCCACTCACTGTGCCAGGGTAACAAAGTGTGGAGCTGGATGAACACAGCAGGCCAGGCAGCATCTCAGGAGCACAAAAGCTGACGTTTTGGGCCGAGACCCTTCATCCGCAGTTCCCATTATCACAGCGCTAGGGTTGTGAGCTCACTGTTACCCTCTGGTGACGATCTGTCTGTGTGGAGTTTGCATGTTCTCCTCGTATCTGTGTGGGTCTCCTGTAGGTGCTCTGGTTTCTTCCCACAGTGCAATAATGAGTAAGGCTAGGTGGATTGGCCATGGGGAAATGCAGAGTTATAGGGTGGGTCGGGATGGGAGGGTCAGTGTGGATGAGTGACCTGATCTTACACTGTCGAGATTGTATGATTATAACGTGACAAGGAGAGAGGAAGTATGGAAAGCAACATGACAGCTGGTCATCAATCTGTCGTTCTAAACTTCTTTTTCTCCACTTATAATTTATTCCTAAAATCTGCAATGCTGCACTTTTTACTTCTCTATTTTTCTAAGAACTATAACTAAAGAATCTGTACCTGACGAACTTTGCACCTGAGATGGTTCCATAAGCGGCAAGTTGTACATTTTTCATTGCACTCTTTCGAGTACATGTGACGATGAACCTAATTCTAATTGGAATTCATGCACATCTCCTTCACACAAAGGCAGAGCATGCTGGAGAATCTCAGCAGGTTTGACAGCATCTGTACAAATGTTTCGAGTCCCTTCGTCAGAGCTGAAAATAACTGCAGGAGACTGGGATGGGGAGGAATTTCTTCTCTCTGCAGGTCCTTATGTTGGTGAGAGCGTGTTGGTTAGGGGGCAAGGTGAATAGAGTGTACGGAGGAAGAGAGAGAGAATGAAGAAAAAGGATTGGCAAACATATTCCCTCTTCTCCCGCAGCACCTTACAGGCTTCAGGGCCCGCGACTGAGTTTAACAAACAAACTGAGGTTGAAAGTTCTGACTGAACCTGCCTCCAGCGCCTTCCCAGGCAGCGCATTTCCATGCCCTGGTTACTCACTCACTGAAACCATTTCTTTCTCACCTCTGTTTTGTTTGTACATCTCTTTAAACTCACCAAAGGTGACACAGGGACATGTTCTGTTTGTTAGGATCGAGAATGTGCTGCCTGAAAGTGTATTGGGAATAGATTCAACAGGAACTTTGCAAAGGAATTTTACTATTGTGGGCCTCCTCTACACAGGAGGGATAAAACACAGGCTGGGGGACCACTTCACAGAGTATCTACATTCTGCCTGCAGTAAAGACCCTGAGCTTCCCACTGCCTGTTACCTTAATGCACCACCCCCATTCCCTGGCCAACATCTCTGTCCCAGTGATTGCCGCAGTGTTCCAGCAAAGCTCAGCACAAGCTGGAAGAACAACACCTCATTCTCCACCTGGGGACCCTGCAGCCCTCCGCGTTCAAGATACAGTTCAATTATTTTAGGGCCTGAGCATCTTTTCCCATGTGTCCTACACCCCAGACCTTGTCATCACACTGGTTGCTTTCAGCACAGCCGTCCTACTGCCAGAGATAGTAGGAACTGCAGATGCTGGAGAATCTGAGATAACATGGTGTAGAGCTGGATGAACACAGCAGGCCAAGCAGCATTGAAGAAGGGTCGAGGCTCGAAACGTCAGCTTTCCTGCTCCTCTGATGCTGCTCGACATCCTATTGCCACCCGCTAATCGTCCTGACGAGCAGCCGTCCTTTTTTCCAGGCTCACCATTATCCATCTCTGTGTCTCACAGTCTCCATTTCTCTTTGGGCTCCATCTCTACCAACACTCACCCCTTTCCCCTACCCTCTATCAGCTCTGAAGAAGGTTTACGGGACTCAAAACATTAACTCTGTTCCTCTCTCCACAGATGCTGCCAGGCCCGCCGAGTTTCTCCAGCACTTTCTGTTTTTGATTGAGATTAACAATGTCAAACTTTAATTTGGTTTATTGTTGTTGCATGGATCTGAGTACAGTGAAAAGTTTTGTTTTGTGAGCAGTACAGGCAGATCATATCAAACAAGGGCATACAGGTCACAGGGAGCTTAGACAGAGCGAGGAATACAAGCTGCACGGGAAGTGCACTAAGCAACATCAACATTAACAAGATCCGCATTAGATTTGAAGTTAGAGAGTCCGTTCCTCAGGCTAATAGCAGCCTGGAAGAAGCTGTTCCTGAACCTGCTGGTGCGTGTGATCAGGCTTCTGTACCTTCTGCCTGATGGAAGAGGCTGTAGGAGATCATTACCGGGGTGGCAGGGGTCTGTGATAATGTTGGCCGCCATTCTGTGGCAGCGACCTGTGGAAATGGAGTCCACGGATGGAAGGTTGTTTTCTGTGATGGTCTGGGTGTGCACACCACCTTCTGTAGTTTCTCACAGTCCTGGGGCAGAGCAGTTGCCGTACCAGGCCGTTACACACCCAGGCAGGCTGTTTCCAGTGGTATATCTGTAGAAGTTGGTGAGTGACCTGATGGACGTGGCAAATCTCCTGAGCTGCCTGAGGAAGGAGAGATGTTGTTGTGCCTTCTCGACCGTCACATCTACGAGGGGAATCCAGGACAGGTTGCCAGTTGCCGTCACACCACGGAACTTGACGCTCTCCACCTTCTCAATCACAGCTTCATTGATGCAGACTTGAGCAGACTTCTGAGAGGTTATCCTCCTCTCTCAGCCCAGCTCTGTGTGGGTTGTGCCCAGCACAGCCAACCCATTTTCAACCTTCCTGTCAGCACCTTGCCCAGTACCAATCTCTCTGGGCTACCATCTGCATCCCTTTGTTTGCCTCTTCACTTCTTACTGTTGTGTGGGAAGCTGGGCAGATTCAGGGGAGACTGGAAACAAGGCTGGATCAAGCTGGGTGTTGCACTCTTGGGTGTCAAGGTGAGGGAGCAGGCAGTATTTGCGATGGGACATCAATGCGGGAAAACCCATTGGGAAATACGGGGGAGAGGTATGGACCTTCAGAGACTCCATAACAGAACATTGAGGAGCTGACGAGGGGTTTGAGAAACATAGCAATAGAGAGGGTTTGTGAGAGCAATCTGAAGGGAAGGAGCTGGAGATGGAAAAGTTATTCTTTTTCATGGACCCCTCCCCCAGATCCCTCCTTCAGATCTATAAGCAGGTGAAGGCCCATCCAGCAGGCACAATGAAGAGCCGGAATCTCTGACTGGAGTTGAAGAGGTCTCAGAGCAACCAACTATAGGATCACATCATCCGGATCATGGGGACATGTTGGAATGCTAATACCAGGAATGGGACCTGATAGGGTAGGTGGCTGTTGGCTCCATGGGATTGCTGCACAGCAAGCTCCCTCCCAGTCCAGCCTTTCCAATCTCCATTAGCCCCAGGGACATCCCATAGAGGTGATGGAATAGTGGCAGGGCCAGGGCACGTCAGACAAGGCTCCCTCAGTTAAGATAGCCACAACAGAGGCCCCCAGCTGGTGTAACAGCCTTCCCTCATCACCAGACTGTAAACTGATTTGGCTTCCTACTGAAAGCTCCCTCCAGGAGGAGGCACTGTCTTGTGCTGGGCATCAGGGACCTGCCGTCCCAGTGAGGGTGAAATTGCGCGAGATGGCATCATTGTGCCTTTTGAGACAGTGGCAGGGGTGGCTTTTCCATGGGATCTTGCTGAGCAGTGTGAGCTGGTCAGTCTCTCTTCCGTCCTCTGGCTCTCTGCTGCACAGGGATTGGCCGTCCTCCACCACAATCATATCAAGCTCCCCCTGTCTCTCCTCAATCCCATGGCCTGCACTTTCTGGTTGTTTCTAACTCGATCTGTTCTCCGTTGGGAGGAAGGGCGTTGACAATCTGTGTGATGTTGGGTGGGGGGTCAAACACTTTAAGAGTTATCCAGGTCTCTGAGGTGCCTGCCTTGGGCAGCACATGGCGAGGTTGGGAAATGGGGCACAGGGCTCTTTGACCTTGCTCTGTGCACACAAGGTGTATCAGGCAGTGTGGGACCCTGGGACTGATTGAGCAGCAGGGAATCACAATGTTCTTCTACCTGCCCACACCATCACTGTTCCTGAAGGCTCATGCCAGCCATCACCAACTGGGCAATATCCGGCCGTGGGTACAGACGGAGGTGCCAGCTGTAGCAGAGCTCCCAGTTGGAGTAACTTTGGAACCCAGCCTCTGTCACTGGGGGAGGTCAGGGGAGGGGTCCCAGGCAGATTGTCAATTACAGTGACAGTGATATTAACCTTCAACCAAGGACATCCAGAGGATTCCTCAAACCCACCACCGTGATGGGAGGAGACATCTCCGAGCTCATTTCAAAGCTGGGCCTCAGTGAATTGGAGGAGATCCAGAAGAGGCAGCTTTGTTGCTTCTTTCTCAAGTATAGGACAACCTTTGGGAAAACGTAATGATGACGTTGGCTGTTGGAGAGTAGGAAGCTTCTAGACTGTGACTAAAGAGGCAGTTCAGAGAAGGTCCACTAGGATGGCCCCTGAAGATGGAGGGATTTTCTTGTGAGCAAGAGCTAATCAAGTTAGGACTCTACTCACTGGAGTTTAGAAAAATAAGAAGTGATCTCACATCTCCCCTCCCTACCTCCCCACCTATACTCTCCTCTCCATCTATCTTCTTTTCTCTCCATCTTCGGTCCACCTCCCCCTCTCTCCCTATTTATTTCAGTTCCCTCTCCCCATCCCCCTCTCTGATGAAGGGTCTAGGCCTGAAACGTCAGCTTTTGTGCTCCTGAGATGCTGCTGGGCCTGCTGTGTTCATCCAGCCTCACATTTCATTATCAGTGATCTCACATGTTGGGTTCTTAAGGGGTTTGACAGGGTCAATGCTGGGAGGATATTTCCTTCATGGGAGAGTCTAGGACGAGAGAACATAGTCTCAGAGTGAAGGGGCACTACTTTAAGACTGAGATGAGGAGGAATTTCTTAACATAGAACATAGAACATTACAGCACAGTACAGGCCCTTTGGCCCTCAATGTTGTGCCGACCTGTCATACTGATCTGAAGCCCATCTAACCTATACTATTCCATGTACGTCCATATGCTTGTCCAATGATGACTTAAATGTACCTAAAGTTGGCGAATCTACTCCCGTTGCAGGCAAAGTTCTATTCCCTTACTACTCTCTGAGTAAAGAAACCACCTCTGACATCTGTCCTATATCTTTCACCCCTCAATTTAAAGCTATGCCGCCCTCGTGCTCGCCGTCACCATCTCTCAGAAGGTTAGAAATCCTTTCCACAGAAAGCTGTAGGTGCCAGAGTCCTTAAGTATATTTAAGATTGAGAAAGATTGATTCTTGATCTGTCAGAGAATAGGGGGAAAGTGCAGAAAAGTGGGTGTGGGGAATGTCAGATCAGCCATGATCCACGTGAATGGTGGATCAGGTGAGAGGAGTCAAATGGCCTACACCTGCTCCTACCTCTGATGGTCTCATCATCTTCAGGTAGAGGCCATAATAAAAACAAATGAGTGGGGAATGATTTGCATTTCCACAATTCCTTTCATGGGTGTCACCTTACAACCCCCTTCCTGTCAGCCTTTTGTTGCTTTAATAAATACAGCAGCTAATCTGTGGATAGCACGATCCGGGGAGAAATGTGTTAGAAAATCAGCAGATGGAGTTTAATGTTGGGAAGTGTGTGATATCACATTTTGGTGAAAAACTTAACAGAAGGACTGAGGCTGGAAGAAAACAAGAGCATTGTGACTTATCACATGATGCAGTGTCACACATGTAGGCCAGACCAGGTAGGGATGGCAGTTTCCTTCCCTAAAGGGCATTAGTGGACCAGGTGGGTTTTTACCCCCAACAATTGCTTCATGATTATCATCAGATTGTTAATTCCAGATATCTTATTGAATTCAAATTCCACCATCTACCATGGCAGGATTTGAACCCCGGTCCCCACAACATTATCTGGCTCCCTAGATAGCCTAGTTATAGTGCCATTGCTTCCCCCCGAACTGTAGCCTAACTCCATATACCTACCAGAACCGGATGCTGGAGTCAGAGATAACACACAGTGTGGAGCTGGAGGAGCACAGCAGGCCAGGCAACATCAGAGCAGCCGGAAAGTTCGGGTCAGGACCCTTCTTCAGAAATCTCTGTGTTATCTCTGACTCCAGCATCTGCAATTCTTACCATCTCTGAGAGAGATTTAAGGATAAAGCCAGGTCTTAAAGTCAATATCTCGGATTGGATAAACCCCAGGGATTCCTCAGTGTGATTTCGGTAAGTGGTGAGTATGAAGACCAAGATGTAATTTTGCATTTGTAAGGCCTTGGCTGGAGGCCTGTGTACAACATCGGTTTCTTTACAATAGGAAGGAGGTAGAGAAGTTAGAGAGGGGACTGAGCAAACTAACAGGCAGCCATTTCATACAAATAAAAAGGCGAAGCTTTGTTTTTATTCATAACTTGCTGGAAAAAAGCAAAACACCACAGACTTGTTTCATTATCACTTGAAATGTTAGGAAAGATTTTGACACACAGAGGGCGAGAGAGGTTTGGAACTCTCTCCCGCGAGCAGCAGCGCTTGCTGGCTCTGCTGTTAATTTTGACCCTGAGGTCAATAGATTTTTGTTAAGCAAAGCTTTTAAGAGAGTGAGTGGGCCAAAGGCTAACTATGGAGTTAGGCCACGGTCTTTTTAAATGGTGGAACAGGCTCGAGGGGCTGAATGGCCTATCCTGTGTTTTTTAGCCTTATTCTATCAGGCACTTGCAACATCCACACAATGTCATGCTGCTGTCTCTCCTCCGTCCCCCCACCCCCACCCACACTTATAATGGTCCTCACAAGAGGGTAGGGAGCTGACGCATTTGTCACACTCACTGCAAGGCCAGCTGAATGTTGCCAGAATCTTCTGCCTTTACTTTAATTATAGGATAATGCAGCGGAAGAGTTTAAAATGATGGAAAGATGGGCCTAGGTATGGGTCAAAGAAGACTATTTCTGCGTAATCATCTAGAGATCAGTGACATTTGAGCGACTGCTGGACAGGCACATGGACAGCAGTGAATTGAGGGGAATGTAGGTTAGGTTATTTTATTTTTGGATTAGGATTACTCCACGGCACAACATCGTGGGCCGAAGGGCCTGTACTGTGCTGTACCTTTCTATGTTCTATTAGAGACTAATCATTAGAGACTTTTAAGCAACTCTTGGATAGGCACATGGAGGATAGTAAAATGTAGTGTATGCGGAGTAGATTGATCTAGTAGACAATAAGTTGGCACAACATTGTGGGCCGAAGGGCCGGTACTGTTCTATGTTCTGGAACAAAGGGATCAGAGATAGAATGTGCAAGGACTCGGACCATCAACCAGAGAAACATCACACACAGAGCGTCCTGAGGCTGTTATCTCTCAGTCACTATGGTATCAATCAACAATTCCAATGCTCTTGTGGGCCACACCATCCCTTCCACCCTCCCGAAACCTGGGGGTGAAAAATCTGCCTCCTGTATCACAACTGATGCCAAGGACTGATCTTGGAGTCGGCTTTTCCAGAGTATGTTTTGTCCGATCTCTCACTGCACCTGAACAAACCAGGTCTCAATAGCTAACCACCCGACCCCCAGGGCATCTCAGGCAGCTGTTTTTTTTTGCCACACATCATTCCTGTCACGACTCAACAATCAGGAGATATTCCCGAATTCACCAGCACTGTCTGTGGCCACGCCATCTTTAAAATCCTGGTGGGCACCAGGGAGCCCAGAGCTGCCCTGGCCGGTCTTCATTACATTGGCAGATGTGGGGGGGTGTGGGGGGTCATTGGTCCCTTGCTTTGTGGTCACCAACTAGACAGGGTGGCGCAGAGGCAGATTGTCCTCTACAAAGAGCAAAGAACAAAGAAAATTACAGCACAGGAACAGGCCCTTCGGCCCTCCAAGCCTACTCCTATCCACATCCTCTGTGTAAACCTGTCACCTATTTTCCAATTTTCCAAGGATCTATGTCCCTCTGCTCGCTGCCCATTCATGTATCTGTCCAGATAAATGTTAAATGACGCTATCGTGCCCACCTTTACTAACTCTGCTGGCAACGCATTCCAGCACCCACCATCCTCTACAGGCACTCACCATTCTCACTCTATTTCTGTTCCCCTAACTGCCAAGGCTCCTGTCAGTTACCTTCACTATTACCTGCAACATCCTCCCCCCCTCACTCTCACCCACCCCAACCCCCCTACACCACCGACCCTGTGTGCTGTCTGTGCTGCCCACTCACTCAGGACACCTCCCCCCAGCCCACCCCCAGCACCAACAGTAACAACCGTGCCACCCACTACCATCTCCCTCAGTACCTGCCTCTCTCTCATTCCAGGGGAGGGAATCATCCCCCCATGGGGGCAGAAAGAGTCAGGCCGGGTGCAGGGCTGCCCGACATTCAGTTCCTCACCCCTCACACGGACAGGATCCTGGCTCTGCCGGACCAGAGCGGCTGAATGACTGTGTCCAAGCCTCTGGACTGGGATCAGAGGCTGCCGTTGGCTCGCTGTGCCAGGACCCCCTGGGGGAAGGCCTCCCTCCCCTTGACATGACCAACGCTAGCTGGCAGCAGTGACAAGCTTCCTGCCTATGTGTCTGCATAAGCAAGCAAAACCGCAGAACGGTCAGCCTGGCACCTCTGGCTGAGAGAGCAGGGCAAGGCAGGGATGCAGGCTCAGAGTGAGTGAGAGCTATCACAGTGAGTGAGGATCCCAGACATACAGGCCTGGTGCAGTCCCCACGCTGGGGGTGGGGGGTTGCGTGTCCCTGAGCACACAGTGTCCTTGGTGCAGGGTTACATCGAGCGTTACTGCGGCAGCGCTGAAGGGCAGAAATGTCCAGTACAATGAGGGTTCTTACGGGGGGGGGGGAGCTGGCACATGTTGGATGCCAATATCTGTGGATTGGTGTGTGTGACTGGTGCCTGTGGAGATGTTGTTGCCGACATTGAGGTCCTTCAGATAAGCAGCAAGTTCAACCACTAGGCAGCTGCCCTGGTTCCTAATCTCAAGTTTCCCTAAAGTGGTTTGATTAGTGAATATGTGAAACAAGGAAGCTGAAAGTGAAGTGGGCATTTAACAAGTAATAATTCCCCTTAATTGACATATGACTGATTGAGGGATTCACCACGTCGCTTGGGAAAAGTATAAACAATGGAGAAAATTGCTCTAGACATTGAGCTAGGCCTTGCCAGGCTTCACATTCGATTCTGCCTCAAGTTCCAACCCAGCTCTCCTCACTCCAACCCCACAAAAGTTGTGTCCCAGGTCACATTCCCTCATCATACCTGTACTTGCTGTGTCCCTGCAACAACAACACTTCAATCCTGAAACACTGACTGTTGCTCGAGCCCTCCTTATATTGAACATCCTCCAGCCCGACAACTCTCGGGCCACTCTCCTGAGTCCACTTCTTAGTCCATCTGTGGCGCTGCCTTCAGCTGCTTGAGTTCCAAGCTCTGGAATTCCCTCCTTCAATCTCACCGCACCTCCACCTCACTGGCCTCTATCAGAATGCTCCTTTAAACCGGGATTGGGTCACACCTCTTCTCAGCCAGCAAGCTTGACCCCAAACTCCTGAGCACTTGTCATTTTGAAACCTCATCTTGATCTCACGCTCACATTTCTGCCCCGGGTCTGCTGCAGAAGGAGCAGGAAGGTCCGCACCTCATATTTTGCACCAAGGCACTTTACACCTGTTGGGGGTCAACTTTGAGTTGTAAAACTTTACACCAGGAGCCCAGGCTTCCATTGTAGTAGCATTTTCATGTTTTGTCTTCACTCTCAGTTGTCCTCCAGGCAACTACTAACACCTTCACTGGACTAGAGGACTTCTCTACAACTATTACTACCCCCTTTTGCTTTTTATGTTACTGTCCTCTTACTTGAGGAGGAATGGATTAGAGATGGTTCAGGGGAGGTTCACAGATCGATTCCAGGGATGAGGGGTTTGCCTGATGAGGAGACATTGAGCAGTTTAGGCCCATACTCTCTGGGGTGTAGAAGATCGAGAGGAAATCCCATTGAGACCCATAAGATGCTAAAGAGGAATGACAAAGTAAACGTAGAAAGGATGCCCCCTCTTGTGGAGCAATCTCAGACGAGAGGTTATGGCTTTAGGATTAGGGGGTAGCAGGTATAAAACAGCGATGGGGAGGAATGGCTTCTCTCAAAGGGCCATGAATCTGTGGGATTCACTCCCCCAGAGCGTGGTGGATGCTGGGACTTTGAGGACATTTAAGGAGGAGATAGACAGATGTTTAATCAGTGATGGGGTGAAAGGTTATGGAGAGTGGGCAGGAAACAGGAGTTGAGGCTGAGATGAGATCAGCCATGATAGTTTTGAATGGCACAGCAGGCATGACGGGCTGAATGGCCTCCTCCTGTTCCAAGTTCTGATGGCCTTGTGTCTGTTCCACTCGCTCCTCCTGACATTTTCTCTACAGTAAAAAACCCATCCCTTTCCACCTTTCTCTCTTCCAAAGAAGAGTCATGTTGGGCTCGAAGCATTATCTCACTTTCCTTTCTCTGCAGATGCTGCCAGACCTGCTGAGTTTCTTCAGCAATTTCTGGTTTTACTTCGGATCTCCTCCACCTGCAGGATTTTAAAGGCATGTGTCTGGCTATCTATTCCCTGTAAGCCCTTAAATGGCTCAGTCTCTCGTTTGGCCTGGTCATGCTCCCATAAAGCAGGGAATCCCAATGTCGAAGGTAGTACATAAACCCTCACTGTACAGGTCATGACTGAGGTCTAAACTATGGCAATACTGAGGATTAAATTAAACAAGAGAATGGGGAAAAGCGGGTGAACTTATGAAAATATAAATTAGGAGCAGGAGGAGGCCGTTCAGCCTCTCGACTCTGCTCCACCACTCAATATGATCATAATTGATCTAACTGGTCTCTCCACTTTCCTGATTTTCCTAGTAACCTTCAACTCTCCTGCTTTTCAAGAATCTATCAGCCTCTGCTTAAAATATTCGATGTCCCCACCCATCAGGCGAGGATAAACTCTCATGTCTGATTGAAATGAGGTATCTCTTATTTGTAAAACCGTGTTCTTATGTTCTATTCTCTCCCACAAGGAGAAGCTTCTCCCTGCTGGGTCCCCTCAGCATTTTCTCTGCCACAATAAGATCACGTCACGATCCACCGAGCCCCAACGGACACCGACGCAATCTTTCAAACTTTCCTCATCAGGAAATCCTCCCATCCCAGGAATCAGTCAACAAACCTCCCCTGAACTGTTTCTAACGCAGTTGTGTTCAGGAGACAAATCTACTCCAGATATGATCTCATTACTGCCATGTATAACCATAGCAAGAGATGCCTGCTTTTCTGTTATATTTTTATATTAATGGTGGCTCAGTGGTTTGCACTGCAGCCTCACAGCACCAGGGACCCAGGTTCGATTCCACCCTCGGGTGAGTGTCTGTGTGGAGTTTACACATTCTCCCCGTGTCTGCGTGGGTTTCCTCCGGGTGCTCCGGTTTCCTCCCACAGTCCAAAGATGTGCAGGTTAGGGTGGATCGGCCATGCTAAATTGCCCGTAGTGTTCAAGGGTGTGTGTGTTAGGTGGGTTATGGGGGATGGATCTGGGTGGGATGCTCTGAGGGTCAGTGTGGACCTGTTGGGCCGAAGGGCCTGTTTCCACACTGTAGAGATTCTACATTCTGTCCCTGCTCTCAATCACTCACTGCATATTTTGTGATTCACACACCAGGACACCCAGATCCTCCTGTGCTTCAGAGTTCTATGTACCCTGTCCATCTCAGTAAACTCAGCTTTTCCACTCTTACCGACAAATTTTGAGATGGATTGTGAATATTCAGGTCGTATCACCAATCCCTGTAATAAGCCATTCATTGCATCTTGCTAACAGAGAAAAGACACATTGATTCCAACTGTGTGATTCCTGTTAAATAACCAATCCTTTTACCATGCTAATGTCACGCTCTGTATTAGGAGCACCTACGTAGTGTTTTGGTGACATCCCTGCCCCACTCCTAAATATCATTTGGTCACATTTTCATTTGTAATGCTTTCTTAAAAATCTATTCACCAACATGCCACTTCTGGCTGGGCCCAGCATTTATTGCCCATTTCTAGCTGCCCCCTTGAGACGGTCGGGATGAGCTGCCTCCTTGAACTGAAGTAGGTGAGCACTTTGGTGATAGCGATCACAATTCCGTTACGTTTACTTTAGTGATGGAAAGGGATAGGCGTATACCACTGTGCAAGAGTTATAGCTGGGGGAAAGGCAATTACGATGAGATTAGGCAAGATTTAGGGAGCATAGGATGGGGAAGGAAACTGCAGGGGATGGGCACATTAGAAATGTGGAGCTTATTCAAGGGAAAGCTCCTGTGTGTCCTAGATAAATATGTACCTGGCAGGCAAGGAGGAAGCTGTAGAGTGCGGGAACCGTGGTTTACGAAGGAGGTAGAATCTCTGGCCAAGAGGAAGAAGGCGGCTTATGTTAGGATGAGATGTGAAGGCTCAGTTAGGGCACTTGAGGGCTACGAGGTAGCCAGGAAAGACCTAAAGAGAGAGCTCAGAAGAGCCATGAGGAGACATGAGAAGTTGTTGGCGGATAGGATCAGGGTAAACCCTAAGGCTTTCTACAGGTATTTAAGGAATAAAAGAATGGCGAAAGTAAGATTAGGCCCAATCAAGGATAGTAGTGGTAAGTTATGTGTAGAGTCAGATGAGATAGGGGAAGCGCTAAATGAATATTTTTCAACTGTATTCACTTGAGAAAACTACAATGTTGTCGAGGAGAATACTGAGATACAGGCTACTAGACTAGGTGGGATTGAGGTTCACAAGGAAGAGGTATTAGAAATACTTCAGAGGGTGAAGATAGATAAGTCCCCTGGGCCGAATGGGATTTATCCTCGGATCCTCTGGGAAGCCAGGGAGGAGATTGCCGAGTCTTTGGCATTGATCTTAAACTCGTCATTGTCTACAGGAATAGTGCCAGATGACTGGAGGATAGCAAATGTGGTTCCCCTATTTAAGAAGGGGAGTAGAGACAACCCTGGTAATTATAGACCAGTGAGCCTTACCTCAGTTGTTGGTAAAGTGTTGGAAAAGGTTATAAGTGATAGGATTTATAATCATCTAGAAAAGAATAAATTGATTAGGGATAGTCAGCACGGTTTTGTGAAGGGAAGGTCGTGCCTCACAAACCTTATTGAATTCTTTGAGAAGGTGACCAAACAGGTAGATGAGAGTAAACCGGTTGATGTGGTGTATATGGATTTCAGCAAGGTGTTCGATAAGGCTCCCCACAATAGGCTATTGTACAAAATGCGGAGGAATGGGATTGTGGGAGATATAAGTTTGGATCGGAAATTGGCTTGCTGAAAGAAGACAGAGGGTGGTAGTTGGTGGGAAATGTTCATCCTGGAGACCAGTTACTAGTGGTGTACTGCAAGGGTCGGTGTTGGGTCCACTGCTGTTTGTCATTTTTATAAATGACCTGGATGAGGGCGTAGAAGGATGGGTTAGTAAATTTGCAGACGACACTAAGGTCGGTGGAGTTGTGGATAGTGACGAAGGATGCTGTAGGTTGCAGAGAGACATAGATAAGCTGCAGAACTGGGCTGAGAGGTGGCAAATGGAGTTTAATGCAGATAAGTGTGAGGTACTGCACTTTGGTAGGAGTAACCGGAAGGCAAAGTACAGGGCTAATGGTAAGATTCTTAGTAGTGTAGATGAGCAGAGGGATCTCAGTGTCCAGGTACAGAGATCCCTGAAAGTTGCCACCCAGGTTGACAGGGCTGTTAAGCAGGCGTACAGTGTTTTAGCTTTTATTAATAGTGGGATCGAGTTCCGGAACCAAGAGGTTATGGTGAAGCTGTACAAAACTCTGGTGCGGCCGCACTTGGAGTATTGTGTACAGTTCTGGTCACCGCATTATAAGAAGGATGTGGAAGCTTTGGAAAGGGTGCAGAGGAGATTTACTAGGATGTTGCCTGGTATGGAGGGATGGTCTTACGAGGAAAGGCTGAGGGACTTGAGGCTGTTTTCATTAGAGAGAAGAAGGTTGAGAGGTGACTTAATTGAGACATATAAAATAATCAGAGGGTTAGATAGGGTAGATAGGGAGAGCCTTTTTCCTAGGATGGTGACGGCGAGCACGAGGGGGCATAGCTTTAAATTGAGGAGTGAAAGATATAGGACAGATGTCAGAGGTAGTTTCTTTAGTCAGAGAGTAGCAAGGGAATGGAACGCTTTGCCTGCAACGGTAGTAGATTCGCCAACTTTAGGTACATTTAAGTCGTCACTGGACAAGCATATGGACGTACATGGAATAGTGTAGGTTAGATGGGCTTGAGATCGGTATGACAGGTCGGCACAACATCGAGGGCCGATGGGCCTGTACTGTGCTGTAATGTTCTATGTTCTATGCTGCAGTCCATGTGCTTTAGGTTGGCCCACAATATCCTTAGGGAGGGAATTCCAGGATTTTAACTCAGTGACAAAATATTTCCAAGTCAGGATTGTGACGGGCTCGGAGGTTGATCTTGCAGGGGCTGGTGTTCCCATGTGTCTGCTGCCCCTTCTCCTTCTGGATGGAAGTGGTTGTGGGTTTGGAAGGTGCTGCCTGAGGATCTTTGGTGAGTTTCTGCAGGGTATCTTGTAGACAGTACACGCTGCTGCGACTGAGCGTCGGTGGTGGAGGGAGTGGATAAAACATAGCATATAGAACAATATCAGAGATAATGGGAACTGCAGATGCTGGAGATTCCAAGATAATAAAATGTGAGGCTGGATGAACACAGCAGGCCAAGCAGCATCTCAGGAGCACAAAAGCTGACGTTTCGGGCCTAGACCCTTCATCAGAGAGGGGGATGGGGGGAGGGAACTGGAATAAATAGGGAGAGAGGGGGAGGCGGACCGAAGATGGAGAGCATCCGCTCCCTCCGCTCCAACCCCAACCTCACCATCAAACCCGCAGACAAGGGTGGCGCAGTGGTAGTATGGCGTACTGACCTCTACATCGCCGAGGCCAGACGCCAACTCTCCGACACCACCTCCTACCGCCTCCTCGATCATGACCCCACACCCGAGCACCAAACCATCATCTCCAACACCATTCATGACCTCATCACCTCAGGGGACCTCCCACCCACAGCCTCCAACCTCATTGTTCCCCAACCCTGCACAGCCCGTTTCTATCTCCTTCCCAAAATCCACAAACCTGCCTGCCCTGGTCGACCCATCGTCTCAGCCTGCTCCTGCCCCACCGAACTCATCTCCACCTATCTGGACTCCATTTTCTCCCCTTTGGTCCAGGAACTCCCCACCTATGTCCGTGACACCACCCACGCCCTCCACCTCCTCCAGGACTTCCAATTCCCTGGCCCCCAACACCTCATATTCACCATGGACGTCCAGTCCCTGTACACCTGCATTCCGCATGGAGATGGCCTCAAGGCCCTCCGCTTCTTCCTGTCCCGCAGGCCCGACCAGGCCCCCTCCACCGACACTCTCATCCGCCTAGCGGAACTCGTCCTCACACTCAACAACTTCTCTTTTGACTCCTCCCACTTCCTACAGACTAAGGGGGTGGCCATGGGCACCCGCATGGGCCCCAGCTATGCCTGCCTCTTTGTAGGTTACGTGGAACAGTCCATCTTCCGCACCTACACAGGCCCCAAACCCCACCTCTTCCTCCGGTACATTGATGACTGTATCGGCGCCGCCTCTTGCTCCCCAGAGGAGCTCGAACAGTTCATCCACTTCACCAACACCTTCCACCCCAACCTTCAGTTCACCTGGGCCATCTCCAGCACATCCCTCACCTTCCTGGACCTCTCAGTCTCCATCTCAGGCAACCAGCTTGTAACTGATGTCCATTTCAAGCCCACCGACTCCCACAGCTACCTAGAATACACCTCCTCCCACCCACCCTCCTGCAAAAATTCCATCCCCTATTCCCAATTCCTCCGCCTCCGCCGCATCTGCTCCCACGATAAGACATTCCACTCCCGCACATCCCAGATGTCCAAGTTCTTTAAGGACCGCAACTTCCCCCCCACGGTGATTGAGAACGCCCTTGACCGCGTCTCCCGCATTTCCCGCGACACATCCCTCACACCCCGCCCCCGCCACAACCGCCCCAAGAGGATCCCCCTCGTTCTCACACACCACCCTACCAACCTCCGGATACAACGCATTATCCTCCGACACTTCCGCCATTTACAATCCGACCCCACCACCCAAGACATTTTTCCATCCCCTCCCCTGTCTGCTTTCCGGAGAGACCACTCTCTCCGTGACTCCCTTGTTCGCTCCACATTGCCCTCCAACCCCACCACACCCGGCACCTTCCCCTGCAACCGCAGGAAATGCTACACTTGTCCCCACACCTCCTCCCTCACCCCCATCCCAGGCCCCAAGATGACATTCCACATTAAGCAGAGGTTCACCTGCACATCTGCCAATGTGGTATACTGCATCCACTGTACCCGGTGCGGCTTTCTCTACATTGGGGAAACCAAGCGGAGGCTTGGGGACCGCTTTGCAGAACACCTCCGCTCAGTTCGCAACAAACAACTGCACCTCCCAGTCGCAAACCATTTCCACTCCCCCTCCCATTCTCTTGATGACATGTCCATCATGGGCCTCCTGCACTGCCACAATGATGCCACCCGAAGGTTGCAGGAACAGCAACTCATATTCCGCCTGGGAACCCTGCAGCCATATGGTATCAATGTGGACTTCACCAGTTTCAAAATCTCCCCTTCCCCCACTGCATCCCTAAACCAGCCCAGTTCATCCCCTCCCCCCACTGCACCACACAACCAGCCCAGCTCTTCCCCCCCACCCACTGCATCCCAAAACCAGTCCAACCTGTCTCTGCCTCCCTAACCGGTTCTTCCTCTCACCCATCCCTTCCTCCCACCCCCAGCCGCACCCCCAGCTACCTACTAACCTCATCCCACCTCCTTGACCTGTCCGTCTTCCCTGGACTGACCTATCCCCTCCCTACCTCCCCACCTACACCCTCTCCACCTATCTTCTTTGCTCTCCATCTTCGGTCCGCCTCCCCCTCTCTCCCTATTTATTCCAGTTCCCTCCCCCCATCCCCCTCTCTGATGAAGGGTCTAGGCCCGAAACGTCAGCATATAGAACAATGTTTTGCCGAACATGACATAATGTTATAGACTGCTATCGTGTCTCCCCTCAGCCTGTTCTGCTCTGGAGAAAACAACCCGAGTTTTCTACCTCTTCTTATAGCCCATACTCTCTAATCCAGGCAGCATCTTGGTGAACCTCTTCTGCACCCCCTCCAAAGCCTCCACATCCTTCCTGTAATGTGGCAACCAGGACTGAATGCAATACTCTAAATGTGGCCTAACCAAAGTCTTATAAAGCTGCAACATGACTTCCTGACTCTTGTACTCAATTCCCTGACCAATAAAAGAAAATAAATCTGCAACTGATCTATATCCATCAGTATCCTTTGTCAACCTTCTACACTGTCCACCAATCTTTGTATTGTCTGCAAACGTATTAACCCACCCATCTTCATTTTCATCCAAATATATATATCACAAACAGCAGAGATCCCAGTACAGATCCATGTGGAACACCACTAGTCACAGACCTCCAGCCTGAAAAACACACTTCCGCCACTACCCTGTGGCTTCTAGAGGAAAGTTAATTCTGAAAGCATGTGGCCTAGTCACTGTAAATCCCATGCATCTTAATCTTCTGGATGAGCCTACTTTGAGGGACTTTGTTAAAATCCACATTAAAATCCATGTAAACAACATCTACTGAGATAGTGGGAACTGCAGATGCTGGAGAATCCAAGATAACAAAGTGTGAAGCTGGATGAGCACAGCAGGCCAAGCAGCAACAGAGGAGCAGGAAAGCTGACGTTTCGGGCCTAGACCCTTCTTCAGGAAAGGGTCTAGGCCTGAAACGTCAGCTTTTGTGCTCCTGAGATGCTGCTTGGCCTGCTGTGTTCATCCAGCTTCACACTTTGTTATCCACTGCTCTACTGTCACCTTTGTCACCTCCTTGAAAAATTCAGCCAAGTTAGTAAGACATGACCTTCCCCACACAAAGCCATGCTGACTGTCCCTAAATGGGTCTTGCTTTGCCAAATGAGCAAATATCCCAGCCCTGAAAATTCTCTCCAATAGCTTCCCACCCACCGATAGGAGACTCACAGGTCCATAGTTTCCTGGATTATCTCTCTTTGGCTTTTTGAATAGAGGAACAACAATAACAAGCTACTTGCCAATCCTCCAGGATCTCTCCAGTGGCTACCAAGGATGCAAAGCACTTGGGCAAGGCCCCAGCAATCTCCTCTCTCGCCTCTCTCAACAACCTGCGGTAGATACCATCAGGCCCTGGGTATTGATCCAATGTAATGCTCTTCAAGAGATTAAACACCACTTCTTTCTTGATCTCAAAATGCCCTAGCATATTAGCATGCTCCACACAAATCTCACCATCCTCCATATCCTTGTCCTCCGTGAATACTGACTCAAAGTACTCACTTAGGATCTTAGCCACATTTCTCACCCAAGGATCTCACCCATGTTTGCGGATGTGGTGCCAATCAAGCGGCTGCTTTGTCCTGGACGGTGTTGAGCTTCTTGAGTGTTGTTGGGGCTGCCCCCATCCAGGCAAGTGGGGAGTATTCCATCACACTCCTGACTTGTGCCTTGTAGATGGTGGGACAGGCTTTGGGGTGTCAGCAGGGGAGTTACTAACTGTGGGATTCCCAGCCTCTGATGTGGTCTTGTAGCCACATACATATACGGCAACTCCAGCTCAGTTTCTTGTTAATGGTCATTCCCCAGGATTTTGACAGTGGGGGGATTCTGTGATGGAAACACCATTGAATGGGCGGTGGTTAGATTGGCTCTTACTGGTGATGGTCATAGCCTGGCATTTCTGTGGCGTGGATGTCACTTGTCACTTGTCAGCCCAAGCCTGAATATTATCCAGGTCTTGTTTTGCATTTGGACATGGACTGCTTCAGTATCTGAGGAGTCGCGAACGGTGCTGAACATTGTGCAGTCATCAGTGAGTATCCCCACTTCTGACCTTATGATGGAGGGAAGGTCGTCGATGAAGCAGCTGGAGATGGTTGGGCTGAGGGACCCCTCAGAGATGGCCTGGAGCTGAGATGACTGACCTCCAACAGCCACAGCCAACTTCCTGTGTGTCAGGTATGACTCCAACCAGGGGAGAGCTTGCCCCCGATACCCATTGATTCCAGTTTTGCTGGTGTCCTTGATGCCACACTTGGTCGAATGCAGCCTAGATATCAAGGGCTGTCACTCCCCTCACCTCTGGAATTCCTTTGTCCATGTTTGAGCTGACACTGTAAGGCTAGCTCGGGGTCTAATGGGGGAGGGTTGGGTGAATGTGACCATGACTGTTTGTGGGGAGGGTAAATTGCAATACGGATGAGATGGGCAGAAGGTTCTCTCTCAATTTTGAAACTTTGGCAGGTTTCTTTGTAAATTGTAGTCACTTGGTCGACCTACCTATTTGAGCAGATGAGCTGTTTTCCCTGACGTTTGGATTATAGACGGCTGTTGACGCTTAATCAGCTCCTGGGCCACAACAGGCTGATGGCAAACATGTCTAAGGTGAAAAACAGAAATAGTTCAGATCTAGTCTGCACCTCACGAACAGGCCTATGGTCATCGGGCTGTGAGGTCACAGTCTGAGAACTTCTCCATTTTCCTGGAATTCATAGGATCTTGATGAAAATAGAGATAAGCCGGTGTGAGAAACATTAGCGATGGCAAAATGAAGGCTTCCCATGTTCCTGGTTCCTGATGTTATTTGTAATTCTTGAGCTCCCCCTGACGGTGTAGCATCTGAATAAATCTGCTCAGTGATGCTGGGCTCCAGGCATTCAGCAAAACCCTGCCTTAAACAAGGCTGCAATGACCTTGATCAACCCCTGGCCTTCCCCTCACCTTAGGGCTCCGCAACATTCCGATGTCACTTCAGTATCTTTACACTCGCTCCGTAAACTTCCACAGCCCCTGCTGTCTGTGTCCTGGGCTCACACCACGTCCTGTTCAGCTCCCCGAGCACACCTCTGGCTCAACCATTTCATTGGAGCGAAGAAGGCCGAGAGGTGGCTTGATAGAGGTTTACAAGATGATGAGAGGCTCAGGTAGAGTGGGTAGTCAGAGACTTTTCCCAGGGCAGAAGTGACTATTATGAGGGGGCATAATTTTAAGGTGTTTGGAGAAAGGTATAGGGGAGATGTTACAGGTAGGTTCTTCACACAGAGAGTGAGGGGTGTGTGGAATACACTGCGGGCAGCGGTAGTGGAGTCAGATACTTTAGAGACTTTTAAGCGACTCTTGGATAGGCACATGGAGTATAGTGAAATGTAGGGTATGCAGGGTAGGTTGATCTTAGTAGGATAATAGGCCAGCACAACATCGCAGGCCGAAGGGCCTGAACTGTTCTATGTTCTACGTTCAACCACAGCTCAAACTTAACAATTTTCACCTTTATTTTTAAACCCATCCAAAACCTCCCCCCCAAGCCCCCGGCCCTGCTTCACCCACCCTCCCTCCCTCGGTGTCCTCCTCCAGCCCTACAACCCTCCAAGATCTCTGTGCTCCCTCTGGAATTCTAGCCTCTCCCTGGCCTCTTGAACATTCCCCAATTCAATTCTCACCACTGAGATAACAATGTGCGGAGCTGGATGAACACAGCAGGCCAAGCAGCATCAGAGGAGCAGGAATGCTCGATGTTTCAGGTCGGGACCCTTCCCCTGCATCGGCAGTTCCTACTATCTCTGCATCAATTCTCACCACCACTGCCTTGGGCCCTGAAACTCTGGAATTCCCTCCCCAAAACCCTCTCAGCTCCTCAACCTCTTCCCTCTTTTTGACCTGTTCTGGACCTGATTTGGATCTCCCTTACAGGCTTTGTTCACACTCTGCTGAATCTTATTCCATGTGTCATTGGGAATCACGCTGGGAATGTTACCTCTGACCTGGGGGCCCAGGTACAGTGTCAGCTATAGCCCCCTCTGGCCAGGCAGGGCTCGCTCACGCACGCACACACACACACACACACACACACACACACACACACACACACACACACACACACACACACACACACACACACACACACACACACACACACACACACACACACACACCATGGTCAGCTTTTCCAGTAACAGCACAAGCATTTGGCCAACACTTACCTGACCTGGAATCGAGACTATGTCGGGGGGCGTCTGCCTCAGGCCAGGATTACTCTCGGATCTTCTTACCGTCGGGGTTAATGCATCCCTCAGTAACAAAGTCCCCAGGCTACTGGACCTCTGCCCAGAAAGGTCAGCTCTTGGTTTGGAGACAAACAAACTTAACATTTTGAGACCAGTGACCCTTCTTCAGAATGGATCTGAAGAAACGTTAACTGTTTCTTTCTAGGTTTTATACTTAAGACAGAGATAAGCAGGATCTTGTTTAGGACGGGGAATTGGGTGGCACGGTGGCTCAGTGGTTAGCACTGCAGACTCATAGCGCCAGGGACCCGGGTTCAATTCCAGCCTCAGGTGACTGTCTGTGTGGAGTTTGCACACTCTCCCCATGTCTGCGTGGGTTTCCTCTGGGTGCTCCGGTTTCCTTCCACAGTCCAAAGATGTGCAGGCTAGGTGGATTGGCCATGCTAAATTACCCATAGTGTTCAGGGGTGTGTGGGTTATAGGGGGATGGGTCTGGGTGGGATGCTTCAAGGGGCGGTGTGGACTTGTTGGGCCAAAGGGCCTGTTTCCACACTGTAGGGAATCTAATCTAATCTAATAAAGGGTCAAAGGGAGAAAGCAGGGGAGTGAAATTGAGAAACATACAAGTTGTGAACCAATGGTGGAGCAGACTCGATGGGCCGAATAGCCTAAATCTGCTCTGAAATCGTACGGTCGCTCCACAGATACTTCCAGACCTGCTGAATTTCTCCAGCTATTCCTGTTTTTCTTTCACTATTTATCAACAGCGTTTCTAAGGCCCCTGGTGCCTGTTCAGAATGCCTCGCTCAGCAATAGGTAATAACTGCAGGTCACATTGGGATGGGAGAAATAAATTGCACCTTTGAGAACCTGTAATAATTCCTCAATTCTCGGGGGACACCCCTTGCACTGAGCCCCTGGTAATCAATAGGCCCTCAGTTTTCCATCTTCCCACCTTGCCGGGAGTACGGGGAGAGGTGTGCACACCTCCCAACTCTCCAAAGTCAACTTACTTCAAAGTTTTCTGCAGGTAGCCGTGGCCTCCTTCCCAGAGATAGGGGTGGGATCCTGCAGGAAGGAATATTTGCTGGATGGTCCTCTTTAGCCACAGTCCAGAAGCTTCCTACTCTCCAACAGCCAACGTCATCATTACGTTTTCCCAAAGGTTGTCCTATACTTGAGAAAGAAGCAACAAAGCTGCCTCTTCTGGATCTCCTCCAATTCACTGAGGCCCAGCTTTGAAATGAACTCGGAGATGCCTCCTCCCATCACGGTGGTGGGTTTGAGGAATCCTCTGGTTGAAGGTTAATATCACTGTCACTGTAATTGACAATCTGCCTGGGACCCCTCCCCTGACCTCCCCCAGCGACAGAGGCTGGGTCCCAAAGTTACTCCAACTGGGAGCTCTGCTACAGCTGGCACCTCCGTCTGTACCCACGGCCGGATATTGCCCAGTTGGTGATGGCTGGCATGAGCCTTCAGGAACAGTGATGGTGTGGGCAGGTAGAAGAACATTGTGATTCCCTGCTGCTCAATCAGTCCCAGGGTCCCACACTGCCTGATACACCTTGTGTGCACAGAGCAAGGTCAAAGAGCCCTGTGCCCCATTTCCCAACCTCGCCATGTGCTGCCCAAGGCAGGCACCTCAGAGACCTGGATAACTCTTAAAGTGTTTGACCCCCCACCCAACATCACACAGATTGTCAACGCCCTTCCTCCCAACGGAGAACAGATCGAGTTAGAAACAACCAGAAAGTGCAGGCCATGGGATTGAGGAGAGACGGGGGGAGCTTGATATGATTGTGGTGGAGGACGGCCAATCCCTGTGCAGCAGAGAGCCAGAGGACGGAAGAGAGACTGACCAGCTCACACTGCTCAGCAAGATCCCATGGAAAAGCCACCCCTGCCGCCGTCTCAAAAGGCACAATGATGCCATCTTGCCCAATTTCACCCTCACTGAGACGGCAGGTCCCTGATGCCCAGCACAAGACAGCGCCTCCTCCTGGAGGGAGCTCACCTACAGCCAGCCTCTGCATTCCGTGTGAAAATGGGGACAGCCTTTAGCATCAGGTCGCAGCTCACCATTTCAGGATGTGACTGCCCAAATCCCAGCTGTCCCGAATTCCACAAATCTGCCCCTCCTGCACCGTGCAACTCCTTCTGCAATGTCCAGCTGGAAAGGAGCCAGTTGCATTCATATAGCACCTTACAAAGTGCCTCACAGACAGTTTAACCACATCCAAAGCATGGCCACTCCTACAGTGGATGGAGGAGGAGCGCAGGTTCACCAGGACATCCCTGGGGCTCGGTCTGTTAGCCGGGATGGCCGGCCTGTAATGCAGAAAGTCGCTAATGGGTTCAGTTCCCATAAAGGGCTTTCCTTCTCTTGCCCGCGATGTGGTGACCATCACGTTAAACAACCCCATCCCCTCTCAGTCGTCTCTCTCTAATGAGGGAACAACCTTTGGTCTGGTAAGTTTATGCAGAAAGATCAGCAACAAGAAGGTATATATAAAACTTAATGCTCCGAAGAAACAAAGACCCGGACAGGAAAACATATTTTACTGGCCAGGCTGCTGTGGCCTGATCTGAAACTTGGAGCAATTTTCTCTCAAGCCTTCAGGGAAGACAGAGTTCACATTAGTTAATTTGTTGATGCCATCTTTCAGCTGCAAGTGTTTATCTCTTGTTTTCTCTGGAGACCCCAAGTTATGTAATGGCGCATCCTCCATCATGACCTCACGGAATCTTCCGGAATGTTTTCCACGGCTCAGCTGATTGTACTCTTGAGGGGATGGATTCAAACAGGGACACGGTCCCAGTCGTACAGCTCAGACCACATCTCAACGCACAGCCCAGCTGCATCCTGCTTCTCCCGCCTCGTAGAGAGCAACAAGAGGCGGCCATTCGGCCCCTCGAACCCAACCCACAACTTAATTAAACTGTGGCTGATCAATACTATAGTCCATCACTCACCTTGGGATCAGGTCCCACACAAGTACCAACAACAGGCAATTAATCCTAGATTTTAAAATTTCAGTGGATCCCTGTTACTCTGTAAGAGAGGGTTTCAGATTTCCTCACCCATATCCCATACCCTCAAAGAACATAATCATTGTGTGGTGCAGTTCAGGCACTGCCATTCAGCCTACTGTGTGCTGCCTCACTGAGACACCTTTCCAGTCAATCTCATGGCTCAGGTGGTGCAGAGGTAGTGTCCCTGCCTTGGGCGCAGGAGGCTGAGACTCAAGTCCCACCTGCTCCCGAGGTGTGTAATGGGGATTGTTTCATTTATTGTCGTCACATGCATGGTGAAAACTTTTGTTTAGCGTGTGTTACAGACAGATCAATAACATACAAAGACGTGCCGATTGTAGGGTGTTTGGACAGAGTGAGGCGTACAGGTTTCGCTGCGGCTTGATAAAATTTTAGCCGCGCAGGCCGCACTTGGAATTTTGTGTACAGTTCTGGTCACCGCACTACCAGAGGGATGTGGATGCTTTAGGGAGTGTACAGGAAATGTTTGTCAGGATGCTGCCTGGTACGGGGTGATTTTAACTATGAAGAAAAGTTGGATAGACTGGGTTTGTTTTCACTGGAATGCAGGAGGTTGAGGGGCAGGTCCCTGATGCCCTGCGCAAGACAGCGCCTCCTCCTGGAGGGAGCTCACCTACAGCCAGCCTCTGCATTCTGTGTGAAAATGGGGACAGCCTTTAGGATTGGGTCACAGCTCACCATTTCGGGATGTGACTGCCCAACTCCCAGCTGTCCTGAATTCCACAAATCTGCCCCTCCTGCACCGTGCAACTCCTTCCGCAATGTCCAGCTGGAAAGGAGCCAGTTGCATTCGTATAGCACCTTACAAAGTGCCTCACAGACAGTTTAACCACATCCAAAGCATGGCCACTCTTACAGTGGATGGAGGAGGAGCGCAGGTTCACCAGGACATCCCTGGGGCTCGGTCCGTTAGACGGGATGGCCGGCCAGTAATGCAGAATGTCGCTAATGGGCACAATTCCGAAGATTGTGGATGGCATGGACAGAGTGGAACGTACGAGATTTTTTCCCAGGGTGGAGGAGTCAATTACCAGGGGAAAGCTCAGAGCGAGACTGCGGCTGTGGGCTCTCTCAAGCTATCTTTTTATTCGCATGTTATTCTGGGTTAATGTGAATGACACCATGTATTGGGGTACCCGAGTACTGCGTACAGTTCTGGTCGCCAAAAGGATGTGGCGCTTTGGAGAGGGTGCAGAGGAGGTTCACCAGGATGTTGCCTGGTATGGAGGGTGCTAGCTAGGAAGAGAGGTTGACTAGATTAGGATTATTTTCATTAGAAAGACGGAGATTGAGGGGAGACCTGATTGAGGTCTACAAAATCATGAGGGGTATAGACAGGGTGGATAGCAAGAAGCTTTTTCCCAGAGTGGGGGACTCAATTACTAGGGGTCATGAGTTCAAAGTGAGAGGAGGAAAGTTTAAGGGAGATATGCGTGGAAAGTTCTTTACACAGAGGGTGGTGGGTGCCTGGAACGCGTTGCCAGCGGAGGTGGTAGACGCAGACACGTTAGCGTCTTTTAAGATATATTTGAACAGGTACATGGATGGGCAGGGAGCAAATGGACACAGACTGTTCGAAAATAGATGACAGGTTTAAACAGAGGATCTGGATCGGCGCAGGCTTGGAGGGCCGAAGGGCCTGTTCCTGTGCTGTAGGTTTCTTTGTTCTTTGAACTTTGTATGTATTTCAAATGTACACACTTTTCACTGTATTTTTTCATTGAATGCATGTGATAATAAATACTTCAATTCAAAGTGCAAAGGGTGGAGTTTAAAAGAGATGTGCGAGGCAAGTTTTTCACACAAGGGGTGGTGAGTGCCTGGAACGTGCTGCTAGAGGAGGGGGTGGAAGCAGATACAATAGCAGCTTTCGAGAAGCACCTGGACAAATACATGAACAGGAAGGGAATAGAGGGCTAAGGATCCTGTAAGTGAGGACAGTTTTAGTATGGAAGGGCAAAGTGTGTTGGCGTGGAGGGCCGAAGGGCCCATTGCTGTACTGTATTGTTTGTTCTTTGTATAGAGGACTACAGCTGCAGGGGAGATGCCACAGCAAGGCCAATATTACATTTGAAATTGGAGGGGTGCGCACAGCAGCTCAGTAAAGGCGAAGAAGAAGCTGTTCTTCAATCTGTTGGTGTTTGCGTTTGAGCTTTTTCACCTTCTGCTTAATGGAAGAGGTTGTAGGATGTCATTGCCAGGGTGGCAGGAAGCTTTAATGGTGCTGGCTGTCTCTCTGCAACAATGAGGCGCGTAAATGGAGTCTGAGGATGTGGAGCTTGGTTTTTCTGATGGTCTGGGCAGTGCACACCATCTTCTGTAGTTTCTTCCATTCCCGGGCAGAGCCGTTGCCGTACCAGGCTGCTCTGCTCCCGGATGGAATGATTTCTCTGGTGCCAAATTTCCTAATGACATCTGTCTGATACAAAAATATCTTCAATGAATCTCCCCCTCGCCTGCTCTGTTTCTCTTCCTGGCAGCGAGGTGAGTGACCTGAGGTAGATTGCAATGGAAGTTACAAAACAGATGAGATTTTCAGGGCGAAGGGGAAATTGCAAGGGGGTGTGGAACTAATTGGATAGTTCTTTAGAGGAGTCAGTACCAGCCCAATGGGCTGAAAGGCCTCCTGGACTGAAGATTCTCTGACGAAGGGTCAGCATTTGAAGACAATTGCGTTGACTCAGTTTGTATTCAATTGCATAATGTTGAAGATTAAGGAAGGTGGAGATTAACATTTAAAATAATCCAGGAATTTAATAAAATAAAACAAATAAACCATTTCCTTTATTCATTCACAGGATGAGGGTGTCGCTGGCCAGGGCAGCATTTATTGCATATCGCTAATTGCCCAGAGGGCAGTTAAGAATCAACCTCAATGCTGTGGATCTGGAGTCACATGTAGCCAGACCAGGTGAGGATGGCAGTTTCCTTCCCTAGAGGATAAAGAAAGGAGCTAGAAAAAGTTGCTGTGGATTTAGGGTATTGGGGCAGGGCCAGATTAGGGTATGGAGCTCGATGATCAGCCATGATCATATTGAATGGCAGAGCAGTCTTGAAGGGCCGAATGGCCTACTCCTTCTACATGCCTACGTAGTGAACCAGATGGGTTTTAACAGTCATCAGTAATGGTTTAATGGCTTCTGTTGGGAGGTGATGGCCTAGAGGTGTTATCGCTACACTATTAATCCAGAAACCTAGGTAATGTCTCGGGGACCTGGGTTCAAATCCCGCCACAATAGACAATAGGTGCAGGAGTAGGCCATTCGGGCCTTCGAGCCAGCACCACCATTCATTATGCCACAGCAGATGGTGGAATTTGAATTCAATAAAAATCCAGAATTAAGAGTCTAATGATGACCATGAAACTATTGTTGATCACTGGGGGGGGGGGGGGGGCAGGGGTGCGGTGGGGGGTGGAATCCATCTGGGTTACTAATGTACTTTAGGGAAAGAAATGTGACTCTTGGTCAACACTTGCCCTCTGGGCGATAAATATGGCCTAACCAGTGACACCCTCATCTTGTGAATGAATAAAAACAAAACCATGATTTGCTTTACATTCCAGATTTTGTTTCTAATGGATGCTAAATCGTACCATAGCATTAAACTGGGCCTTTCGATTACTTCTCCAGCAACATTAGCCTCCACCATTTTTCCCCCTTCCTCCAGAACAAGTGGCTAAGTTGATAGCTCTTTTAGGGAGGGGCTGAATGGCCAACCGCTGTTGCTGGGTTACAGACTGTGAGAGAGAAACAGGGTACAGCTGGGCTCTGTAGCTCAGGCTGTGCACTGAACCATGGGGATGTCAGTCAGGTCCCATTTCGATCCAACTCCAAAACTGTAAACAGCTGAATGACTGTCCCAGCAGCGGAAAACATTCTGGAAGGTTCCATGTGGCTGTGGTGGAGATGGCGTTGTTACAGAACGTGTTGTCCCTGGAGAAAATGAGGGACAAACACTTCCAGCTGAAATACAGAATCAATGATGAATTAATGGATAACTCTGCCTTTTCTTAAAGCCCAGTGCTCTCCAGGCCGTCCTATCCCCATAGCCTGGTCCAGCCCCACACGCCTCAATGCTGCTACACACTATGTTGGCCACACCGCTCCCTCAGAACATCAGCAGGAGTAAACAACAACAGCTTTGCATTGATGAAGTGCCTTTCAGAGAACTTCCAAAGACACTTCCCAGGAACGTTTTCAGACGATGTGTGACCCAAATGGCCTCCTGGTCCAGAGCGGTGGTCACTGGACAGTGATTGCAATTAGGGCAGGTTTAATGGAGCGGCTGGAACAAACTGAGATGACCTTCTCCTCAGGCTGCCCCTTGAGGTGGACCATGACCTCCATCCACTATGGGGCACCTGGGCATGAGGTGACTGAATTGTCCGATGCTGGGCCTAAAGCCTGTCACAGGTGGGCCCAAGGTGCTGACGGTGAAGTGGGTGGGTGATGGTGCTTGGTGTATCACATACCCCCCTCCACCAGGAGATCCCTTCAGGCTGTTGGAGAAGCTCAAAATTGTTGGTCCCTTCCATTGATGCTATTACTCCAGTTACAGCTGGAGTTTCCCACAACCGTGACCATGAATCCATTGTCAAGTGTTGGAAAAACCCAATAAAAACATAAACAAAGTCGCTGGAAAAGCTCAGCAGGCCTGGCAGCATCTGTGAAGGAAAAAACAGAGTGAATGTTTCAGGTCCTGTTCTGAGAAAGGGTCACCAGACCTGAAACGTTAACTGTTTTCTCTTTCATAGATGCTGCCAGGCCTGCTGAGCTTTTCCAGCGACTTTGTTTTAGTTGGAAAATCCCACCTGGTTCACTAATGTCCTTTAGTGAAGGAAACTGCCATCCTTACCTGGTCTGGCCTACACGTGACTCCAGACCCCAGTACTGTGGTTGGCTCTGAACTGCCTTCTGGGCAATTAGGGCCGGGCACTGAATGCTCCCTGGTCAGTGACTCCCTCATCCCACGAATGAGAAAGGATCAGGTCCGTTGACCCTTGGCGTTTGTACCGTTGAAGGTTGGAAGATTGTGATAAATCACCACGTGAGGAACGATTGCTCGCTGCTGCCTCCCCTGTCAGTATTCGAGCACTGCAGCTCCTCATGGGTGGGCGTTGGGTTTGTGGCAGGGCCCGCCATAGTGCGTGATGTTACACACACGCACACACTCACGCACACGTACACACACTCACACACGCAAACTCTCACCCGCACACACTCTCTCACACGCACACACTCACACACGCACACTCTCACACACACACACACTCTCACACACACACACTCTCACACACGCACACTCTCACACACACACACTCTCTCACACACTCACACACACACACACTCTCACACGCACACTCTCACACACACACACTCTCACACACACACACTCTCTCACACACTCACACACACACACACACTCTCACACGCACACTCTCACACACACACACACTCTCACACGCACACACTCTCACACACGCACACTCTCACACACACACACTCTCTCACACACTCACACACACACACACTCTCACACGCACACTCTCACACACACACACTCTCTCACACACACACACTCTCACACACACTCACACACACACACACTCTCACACGCACACTCTCACACACACACACTCTCTCACACACACACACTCTCACACACACACACACTCACACGCACACACTCACACACGTACACACTCTCACAAACACACACTCTCACACACACTCACACACACACACACGCTCACACACACACACACACACACGCACACACTCTCACACACGCACACACTCTCACACGCACACACTCACACACGCACACTCACACGCACACACACTCACACACGCACACACTCTCACACACGCACACTCTCATACACGCACACTCACACATGCACACACTCTCACACACACAAACACTTACACGCACACACTCTCACACACGCACTCTCACACACGCACTCTCACACACACACACTCTCTCACACTCACACACTCTCGCACACGCACTCTCACATGCACACACTCTCACACACGCACACACTGTCACACACACAAACACTTACACGCACACACTCTCACACACATGCACACACTCTCACACGCAGACACTCTCACGCACACACTCTCACACGCACACACTCACACACGCACACACTCACACACGTACACACTCACACACGTACACACTCTCACACACACACACTCTCACACACACACACGCTCACACACACACACGCACACACTCTCACATGCACACACTCACACACGCACACTCTCACACGCACACACACTCACACATGCACACACTCTCACACACGCACACTCTCATACACGCACACTCACACACGCACACACTCTCACACACACAAACACTTACACGCACACACTCTCACACATGCACTCTCACACACGCACTCTCACACACACACACTCTCACACACGCACACACTCTCACACACACACACTCTCTCACACTCACACACTCTCGCACATGCACTCTCACATGCACACACTCTCACACACGCACACACTGTCACACACACAAACACTTACACACGCACACACTCTCACACACATGCACACACTCTCACACGCAGACACTCTCACGCACACACTCACACACACAAACACTTACATGCACACACTCTCACACACATGCACACACTCTCACACGCAGACACTCTCACGCACACACTCTCACACACACTCACACACGCACACACTCTCACACACACACACACTCACACACGCACACACGCACACACTCTCACACACGCACACACTCTCACACACATGCACACACAGGCACACACTCTCACACATGCACACACTCTCACACGCACACACTCTCTCACACTCACACACTCTCGCACACGCACTCTCACATGCACACACTCTCACACACGCACACACTGTCACACACACAAACACTTACACGCACACACTCTCACACACATGCACACACTCTCACATGCCGACACTCTCACGCACGCACACTCTCACACACACAAACACTTAGACGCACACACTCTCACACACATGCACACACTCTCACACGCAGACACTCTCACGCACACACTCTCACACACACTCACACACGCACACACTCTCACACACACACACACTCACACACGCACACACGCACACACTCACACACGCACACACTCACACACATGCACACACCGGCACACACTCTCACACATGCACACACTCATAGGAACACACTCTCACGCATGCACATTCTCACACACGCACACACTCACACGCACACACACACACTCTCACACACACAAACGTACACACGCACTCTCACACACACACTCTCACACACGCACACACTCACACACACACACACGCACACACTCTCACACACACAAACTTACACGCACACACTCTCACACATGCACTCTCACACACGCACTCTCACACACACAGACTCACACACGCACACACTCTCACACACGCACACGCACACACTCTCACACATGCACACACTCACACGAACACACGCACTCTCACACACACACACTCTCAAGCACACACTCTCACACGCATGCACAGTCTCACACACGCACACACTCTCACGCACACACACACGCGCACACTCTCACACACGCACACACTCTCACATGCACACACTCTCATACGCACACTCACACACAAGCAAACACTCACACACACGCACACACACACATGCACACACTCTCACACACACACAAACACACACACTCTCACACTTACACACTCTCGCACACGCACTCACACGCACACACTCTCGCACACGCACACACTCTCACACACTCTCACACATGCACACACTCTCTCACACGCACACACACTCACACGCACACACACTCACACACGCACACACTCTCACACACGCACACACTCTCACACACACACATATGCACACACTCTCACACACGCACACTCTCACACACGCACACACTCTCTCACATGCACACACACTCACACACGCACACACTCTCACACACATGCACACACTCTCACACACGCGCACACTCTCACGCACACACATATGCACGCACTCTCACACACGCACACACGCACACGAACACACGCACTCTCACACACGCACACTCTCACACGCATGCACACTCTCACACACGCACACACTCTCACACACGCACACACTCTCACATGCACACACTCTCATACACACACACACTCACACACGCACACACTCACACACGCACACAGACTCACAGACACTCTCACACACGCACACACTCTCACACATGCACACACTGTCACACACGCACACACTCACATGCACACACACTCTCACACATGCACTCCCACATGCACACACTCTCACATACACACTCTCACACGCGCACACTCTCACGCACACACTCCCACACACACACACTCTCACACACGCACACACTGTCACACACACACATATGCACACACTCTCACACTCGCACACACTCTCACACACGCACACACTCACACAAACACACGATCTCTCACACACACACACTCTCACACACGCACACACTCTCACATGCACACACTCTCAAACACACACACACTCACACACAAGCAAACACTCACACACACGCACACACTCACACACACACACACTCTCACACACGCACAAACACACACATTCACAAACACACTCACACAAGCACACGCTTTCACACACGCACACACTCTCACACACACACACTCTCACCCACACACACTCTCTCACACGCACACACTCACACACGCACACTCTCACACACGTACACACACTCACACATGCACACACTCTCACACATGCACACACTCTCACGCACACACTCACACGCACACACTCTCACACACTCACACTCTCACGCACACACTCTCACACACATGCACACACTCTCACGCACACACACACGCACACACTCTCACACATGCACAAACTCTCACACGCACACACACTCACACATGCACACACTCACACACGCACACACTCCAACACACACACTCCAACAAACACTTACACACACACACTCACTCACACACGCACACACTCTCACACATGCACACACTGTCACACATGCACACACTCACATGCACACACACTCTCACACATGCACTCCCACACGCACACACTCTCAAATACACACTCTCACACGCGCACACTCTCACGCACACACTCTCACACACATGCACTCTCACACACACACACTCTCACACACGCACACACTCTCACACACGCACACACTCTCACACACATGCACACACTCTCACACGCACACACTCTCACGTACACACTCTCACACACACTCTCACACACGCACACACTCTCACACACGCACACACTCGCACACGCACACTCTCACACATGCACACACTCTCACACACGCACATACTCTCACACGCACACTCACACACCCAGACACACACACGCACACACACTCACACACTCTCATACACACTCTCACACATGCACTCACACACCCACTCACACTCTCACACATGCACACACTCTCACACACACACACACACTCTCACACACACACACACTCTCACACACACGCACACTCTCAAACACTCACACTCTCACACACACACTCTCACACATCCACACTCTCACACGCACGCACACACACACTCACACACACACACTCTCACACGCGCACACTCTCACGCACACACTCCCACACACACACACTCTCACACACGCACACACTGTCACACACACACATATGCACACACTCTCACACTCGCACACACTCTCACACACGCACACACTCTCACACACGCACACACTCACACAAACACACGATCTAACACACACACACACTCTCACACACGCACACACTCACACATGCACACACTCTCACGCACACACATATGCACACACTCTCACACACGCACACACTCTCACACACGCACACACTCTCACATGCACACACTCTCATACACACACACACTCACACACAAGCAAACACTCACACACACGCACACACTCACACACACGCACAAACACACACATTCACAAACACACTCACACAAGCACACACTTTCACACACGCACACACTCTCTCACACGCACACACTCACACACGCACACTCTCACACACGTACACACACTCACACATGCACACACTCTCACACATGCACACACTCTCACGCACACACTCACACGCACACACTCTCACACACTCACACTCTCACGCACACACTCTCACACACATGCACACACTCTCACGCACACACACATGCACACACTCTCACACATGCACAAACTCTCACACGCACACACACTCACACATGCACACACTCACACACGCACACACTCCAACACACACACTCCAACAAACACTCACACACACACACTCACTCACACACGCACACACTCTCACACATGCACACACTGTCACACATGCACACACTCACATGCACACACACTCTCACACATGCACTCCCACACGCACACACTCTCAAATACACACTCTCACACGCGCACACTCTCACGCACACACTCTCACACACATGCACTCTCACACACACACACTCTCACACACGCACACACTCTCACACACGCACACACTCTCACACACATGCACACACTCTCACACGCACACACTCTCACGTACACACTCTCACACACTTGCCCTCACACGCACACACTCTCACACACACTCTCACACACGCACACACTCTCACACACGCACACACTCTCACACACGCACACACTCGCACACGCACACTCTCACACATGCACACACTCTCACACACGCACATACTCTCACACGCACACTCACACACCCAGACACACTCACACGCACACACACTCACACACTCTCATACACACTCTCACACATGCACTCACACACCCACACACACTCTCACACATGCACACACTCTCACGCACACACACACACTCTCACACACACACACACTCTCACACACACGCACACTCTCAAACACTCACACTCTCACACACACACTCTCACACATCCACACTCTCACACGCACGCACACACACACTCACACACACACACTCTCACACGCACACGTACGCACACTCCCACGCACACACACTCTCACACACGCACACGTACGCACACGTACACTCTCACACACGCACGCACTCTCACATACATGCACACACTCACACACACGCACTCTCACACATGCACACACTGTCACACACGCACACACTCGCACACACACACACTCACCCACGCACACTCTCACACGCACACTCTCATACAAGCTCACACTCTCACACACACACTCACACACGCACACACTCACACGCACACTCTCACACACGCACACTCTCACACACGCACACACCCACACACGCACACACACTCTCACACACTCACACATGCACACACTCACACACGCACACACTCACACACGCACACACTGTTACACATGCACAAACACACACACACAAACACACACACTCACAATCACAGACACACACACCCTCACATAGGCACACACTCTCACACACACAAACACACACACTCTCACACACACACTCACACACCCACACACTCTCACACGCACACACTCACACACGCACACACTCACACGCACGCGCACACTCTCACATGCACACTCTCACACACACACACTCACACACACACACTCACACACACACACACTCTCACACACGCACACACTCTCACACACGCACACTCTCACACATGCACACACTCTCACACACGCACATACTCTCACACGCACACTCACACACCCAGACACACTCACACGCACACACACTCACACTCTCGCACACGCACTCTCACATGCACACACTCTCACACACGCACACACTGTCACACACACAAACACTTACACGCACACACTCTCACACACATGCACACACTCTCACACGCAGACACTCTCACGCACACACTCTCACACACACTCACACACGCACACACTCTCACACACACACACACGCACACACGCACACACTCTCACACACGCACACACTCACACACACATGCACACACAGGCACACACTCTCACACATGCACACACTCATAGGAACACACTCTCACACGCATGCACACTCTCACACACGCACACACTCTCACGCACACACACACACTCTCACACACACAAACATACACACGCACTCTCACACACACACTCTCACACACGCACACACTCACACACACACACGCACACACAAACTTACACGCACACACTCTCACACATGCACTCTCACACACGCACTCTCACACACACAGACTCACACACGCACCCACTCTCACACACGCACACGCACACACTCTCACACATGCACACACTCACACGAACACACGCACTCTCACACACACACACTCTCAAGCACACACTCTCACACGCATGCACAGTCTCACACACGCACACACTCTCACGCACACACACACGCGCACACTCTCACACACGCACACACTCTCACATGCACACACTCTCATACGCACACTCACACACAAGCAAACACACACACACGCACACACACACATGCACACACTCTCACACACACACAAACACACACACTCTCACACTTACACACTCTCGCACACGCACTCACACGCACACACTCTCGCACACGCACACACTCTCACACACGCACACACTCTCACACATGCACACACTCTCTCACACGCACACACACTCACAGGCACACACACTCACACACGCACACACTCTCACACACACACATATGCACACACTCTCACACACGCACACTCTCACACATGCACACACTCTCTCACACGCGCACACTCTCACGCACACACATATGCACACACTCTCACACACGCACACTCTCACACACACTCTCACACACGCACACTCTCACACGCATGCACACTCTCACACACGCACACACTCTCACACACGCACACACTCTCACATGCACACACTTTCATACACACACACACTCACACACGCACACACTCACACACACTCACACACACACCCACTCACACACACACAGACACTCTCACACACAGTCTCACACACGCACACACTCTCACGCACACACTCACACGCAGAACGCTCACACACGCACACACTCTCACACACTCACACTCTCACGCACACACTCTCACACACACGCACACACTCTCACACACACGCACACACTCTCACACATGCACAAACTCTCACACGCACACTCTCACACACGCACACACTCTCACACGTGCACACACTCACACACGCACACACTCCAGCACACACACTCCAACACACACTCACACACACACACACACACACACACACACACACTCACTCACACACGCACACACCCTCACACATGCACACACTCTCACACACGCACACACTCACATGCACACACACTCTCACACGCATGCACAGTCTCACACACGCACACACTCTCACGCACACACACACGCGCACACTCTCACACACGCACACACTCTCACATGCACACACTCTCATACGCACACTCACACACAAGCAAACACACACACACGCACACACACACATGCACACACTCACACACACACACAAACACACACACTCTCACACTTACACACTCTCGCACACGCACTCACACGCACACACTCTCGCACACGCACACACTCTCACACACGCACACACTCTCACACATGCACACACTCTCTCACACGCACACACACTCACAGGCACACACACTCACACACGCACACACTCTCACACACACACATATGCACACACTCTCACACACGCACACACTCTCTCACACGCGCACACTCTCACGCACACACATATGCACACACTCTCACACACGCACACTCTCACACACACTCTCTCACACGCACACTCTCACACGCATGCACACTCTCACACACGCACACACTCTCACACACGCACACACTCTCACACACGCACACACTCTCATACACACACACACTCACACACGCACACACTCACACACACGCACACACTCACACACACACCCACTCACACACACACAGACACTCTCACACACAGTCTCACACACGCACACACTCTCACGCACACACTCACACGCAGAACGCTCACACACGCACACACTCTCACACACTCACACTCTCACGCACACACTCTCACACACACGCACACACTCTCACACACACGCACACACTCTCACACATGCACAAACTCTCACACGCACACTCTCACACACGCACACACTCTCACACGTGCACACACTCACACACGCACACACTCCAGCACACACTCACACACACACACACACACACACACACACTCACTCACACACGCACACACCCTCACACATGCACACACTCTCACACACGCACACACTCACATGCACACACACTCTCACACATGCACTCCCACACGCACACACTCTCACATACACACTCTCACACGCGCACACTCTCACGCACACACTCCCACACACACACACTCTCACACACGCACACATTGTCACACACGCACACACTGTGACACACACACATATGCACACACTCTCACACTCGCACACACTCTCACACACGCACACACTCTCACACACGCACACACTCACACAAACACACGATCTCTCACACACACACTCTCACACACAAGCAAACACTCACACACACGCACACACTCACACACACACACACTCTCACACACGCACAAACACACACATTCACAAACACACTCACACAAGCACACACTTTCACACACGCACACACTCTCACACACACACCCTCACACACACTCTCACACACACACACTCTCACCCGCACACACTCTCTCACACGCACACACTCACACACGCACTCTCTCACACAGGTACACACACTCACACGTGCACACACTCTCGCACATGCACACACTCTCACGCACACACTCACACGCACACACTCTCACACACTCACACTCTCACACACACACTCTCACACACTCACACTCTCACACACATGCACACACTCTCACGCACACACACACGCACACACTCTCACACATGCACAAATTCTCACACGCACACACACTCACACATGCACACACTCACACACGCACACACTCCAACACACACACTCCAACAAACACTCACACACACACACTCACTCACACACGCACACACTCTCACACATGCACACACTGTCACACATGCACACACTCACATGCACACACACTCTCACACATGCACTCCCACACGCACACACTCTCAAATACACACTCTCACACGCGCACACTCTCACGCACACACTCTCACACACATGCACTCTCACACACACACACTCTCACACACGCACACACTCTCACACACGCACACACTCTCACACACATGCACACACTCTCACACGCACACACTCTCACGTACACACTCTCACACACTTGCCCTCACACGCACACACTCTCACACACACTCTCACACACGCACACACTCTCACACACGCACACACTCTCACACACGCACACACTCGCACACGCACACTCTCACACATGCACACACTCTCACACACGCACATACTCTCACACACACACTCATACACCCAGACACACTCACACGCACACACACTCACACACTCTCATACTCACTCTCACACATGCACTCACACACCCAGACACACTCTCACACATGCACACACTCTCACACACATACACACTCTCACACACACGCACACTCTCAAACACTCACACTCTCACACACACAC